>NC_082685.1:124957576-125084834 GCF_949987515.2 Delphinus delphis
TGGTACAGATGGTCTTATTTGCAAAGCAGAAACAGAGACACAGACATAGAGAACAAAGGTATGGATACCAAGGGGGAAGGGGGCAGTGGGATGAATTGGGAGATGGGGATTGACATATATACACTATTGATACTACGTATAAAATAGATAGCTAACGAGAACCTACTGTATAGCACAGGGAACTCTACTCAGTGCTCTGCAGTGACCTAAATGGGAAGGAAATCCAAAAAAGAGGGGATATATGTATACGTATAGCTGATTCACTTTGCTGTACAGCAGAAACTAACACAGCATTGTAAAGCAGCTATACTCCAATAAAAATTTAAAAAAAAAGAGAAGAGACCCTTAGCAGAACCAATGAAGCCGTCAAATGGTTTTGCAAAACAGAGTTGTCTTCATTCATGTGAGTTGTACAAGTCAGAAGTAAAGTATAGTGAATCCTGATATCGTACAATTATGCTGGGGGAAAACCCCACCTACTATCCAATTATATTATGTTGAGTATTTACCATTCTCATAAAATTTTTTAAAAAACAAACTATAAAATATTGTGACTTCCAAAACTAACTCAAGAGATGTGAGGACACAAATAAACACATTCATGTCTTACAAAAGTACACTTCATTAATGTAGTATCGTCAAGATTAAGGCATTTCATGAATGTTCTTTTTCCAAGTAATTCTAGATTATCTTTCAAGTATCCAAACTCCTTTTTAAAATTCCAACTATTTGGGGGCTTCCCTGGTGGCTCAGTGGTTGAGAGTTTGCCTGCCGATGCAGGGGACACGGGTTCGTGCCCCGGTCTGGGAAGATCCCACATGTCGCGGAGCGGCTGGGCCCGTGAGCCATGGCCGCTGAGCCTGCGCGTCCGGAGCCTGTTCTTCGCAACGGGAGAGGGCACGACAGTGAGAGGCCCGCGTACCGAAAAAAAAAAAAAAAATCCAACTATTTTTGTTGGAAATATTTCTAAATGTAAGTTCTACCTTGCCACCCTAATCAGCTGACCATTCAGGGTATTACCAAGTGAATGGGACAGCATTCCCTGTAAGAGACAACTGCAGGTGGCAGTATTTTTTCAGCGGGCTCTTGTTTTTTTCTCTACTATCAGCTATCACAATGACTCCCCTCCTATACTGCTATCCTTTTTCATAGAAAATTCTTTGCCCTCAGGTCAGCTGCACCTCTAATTTGATTAGATTTGTGTCAACTATTTAATACTCAGAGGTCTATTTGGGGTTTTTCCCTCCTTACTTTTAGGTTGGGATGGCTGATGTTGCTAGAGGTAAGAGGCTTTACTTTAGATACAAGAAAGTTACATACACACAGAGGGGACAGCAGGTACACTAGTTTTTAAGACAGCGCAATACTGAGTCAACATGTAGGAGGTTCCATCACGCCTCTCTTCAGGGTTGTGTGGTCGTGTATTTTGGCCTCTCCAATTTGAGGAAACTTTGAAATTCCACCAACTCACTCTCTCTGGGTCCTAAATCATACCCATAGCACTCACAGGAGAAGCAAGGAGAATATTCCTCCCTCAAAGATAACTAGAGATGTCCCGATAGACATTCTTCCCCCACTCCTTCCTCCGCACACCTCAATAGTCTTATCCTTTAGGTACTGCGTGACTTGAAACAAAAAGTAATGTTCTTGAGAATGGATTTTGCCTTTCTGGAGTTCTGACAATCCCAGATGACCAGCGGCTTTGGGATTGTAAATGCAAAAATCTCCTTCTAGGACAGTCAGCTGTTCGATATGACAGAACTGAGGACACAGAAAGGGGTAATCCTGCGCTCTGTGGTAAACCATGGATAATTAGCTGTTTTATTTTCAAAGAACTAAAACTGAAGAAACTACATAAATCTTTTTTAATAAATATATTTGACTTTACAAAATATAATCTGTCAAAGACAGTTAATTCCATAAGAGCAAACCTCACAGGGCAGTCAAATCGTTTTGTCGTCATGCCACCACAGCACCCAATATAATGATAGTATTCACGTTCTCAGCCTGCAGGCACTAAAGAAAAACAAAGCAGAAACCAAGGCTCGGTGTTGTACAGGCCTTGGTAACAAGACTTTGATTCGGATCAGGTTCTGTCCACTTAAATGCTGTGTGATCTGGGCATATTGTTTATCCTTTCTGATACTTGCTGTATTTTGTGCAAAATGTGGCTAGTAATACCTCCTAGGATTGTTTTGGGGATTAAACTGAAATAACATATGTAAAGCACCTGGCACATAGTAAAAGTGCTCATTAAATTTTATTTCCCTTTCCTTCCCTTCCCAGCTGGAGAAATAGCGGGGAGGGGTGCTGGAAACATTCCCTTTATCCATAATACGTTTTTTTCCCTCTATGGCTACTGGAATCTTGGGGGGAAGGAGGAACCTCATTCTGGAAGTAACTTGGAAAATAAATGCGAAAGAGTGTACTTTCACACAGAGAGAACTAGAAAATATTCGGGGAGAGATTTTTTTAGGTAACCATAGATACCTCAAAAATATTATAATGCAATGATTCTCAAAGCATGGTCCAGGGATACCCATAGCTCCCAGAGAGGCTTTCAAAACATTTTCATTTTTGCACTTGGACCTTATGGTAGGTCAGTAGTTTATAAGACTTAGCAGGCAAACACTGAAGGGGCAAATTTCTCACATGAGAACTACACAATTGGATCGTCTACATTAATTTCACATTAACGAGAATTAAGGTTTCTAGAAAGTAAATATTAAATTCTTCACTGATATTCTAAAAATAAGCTTTCCTTGAAAGCTGATTTTCCATATCTAAGGTTAGATTTTAGTTGCATTTTAAAGGTGACAAGGAGACCCATGGTATCAGACCGGAGAGACAACTGTTTTAAAATACACAAAGAATTTCTAAAGCTTGGCCACTTTGTGCATATATGTATATGTGCTCAGTTAACTGAAAAATGGTAACAAACTGAAAACATTAGAAATTGTCTAAGCTAAAGTAAACTGGTAGACATGAAATAAATACACACTAAAAACTACTGCTTTCAGGGCACATTCTTTTCAGAAAAATATGCACCCTGTACATGAGGTGCTCAAGTAACATATTTTTTGTTGAAAAAGAATTTAACAGAAGCACTGGTGTAGTACTTACACAAATACATCTTTCACCCTTTTCCTAAATAAAAAGAACCCCCGGGGAAATTAAAGGCAGAAACCAAAGCAATGCAATGTTATGGCTGAAAGGATGGCAAGGGTTGTAAGAGGTTTCTTTTAAGTTTCTAAAGCTAAGTCTAAAAATGCAGAAGTGTTAACCACTCTCATAACAAAGCATTCATTGGTTTGCTAAACCCAGTGCATTGGCTAAATGTATAGTAACTAATACCTGATTATGTGTCCCTGGTAAAATATATGAGTTAATCATTGCCCCACAAAACCCAACTTTTACCTTTCCTAACTCTGAGAACTGCACACAATCTAACATGCCATGCTGCAATTATCAATTTTAAAAAAAAAGTTTTAATTCAAATCAAGCTTAATTTCCAGATCAGCAGTACAGACACATTAAGGGACCAAGACAGAGGCAATAAACTCAACTCAAAACCAACTTGTCTAAAATATGATATTCTTTCTTCAACTACGTAATTTTCTCAAAGGGATATCCTAAATTAAAGAGACTGCATCCTGTGAGCTGGCTAATTAAATCCTCTAGCCCTAATTTCTAACACTAAGCTTAAACAGCTTATGGAAAGACATTAGGAGATTTTGCCGGCAATCACTAATGAAATGGTTTCCGTCTTTCAGAAAAATTATTTTTTAAAGGAAAAGCTTTGTTTTGAAGTCCACCTTTAAAATGCCTATTTGGACTAGAATTGCTCCTACACTTCATTAATATTTGAGAGAAAGACAATGGCAAATTAATGCAAAGACCAGACTGTAAACCACAGCACACCATATAAACAACATAAAAATTTACGGAGCATGCACTGGATGGGCCCAATCAAGAGTTCCCAGAGGCACTCTGCTCCGTATTGGTTTTGTTTCCTCGTTAATGTAGATCCTCACAACACTTCATACAAGGACCCGTATGATCAGAATAACTGTGTTAGATATGAATGGCATTACATAGCTATTTAATATTATTCCTGAAAAAAAAAGACACTTATCCACTAATTTAGCCATCTGTAATGAGCACCTAGAAGAAGCTGAGTTTAAGGAGACCATGTTGGATTAAAAAAAAAAAAAAAATCACATCACTCTGTGTCATCCCCAATCTTGAAGTACATAAGCCCCTCCCCCCTATTACTGTCAAGTAATTTTCCAAAACGTATTTCTGTATTTTAACATGCATACTTGAGGGAAACAACCATTGCCCAGCCCCAGATTCTGGGTGGGCAGCCGGGGGAGGAGGGGTGATAAACAAATTAGGTAGAATTTGAGTTATGCGCACAACTATAAAGCCACAAAGTGCTTAGGAATTTAAATTATCTGCCCCAATTTTTAAATTCCACTTTCTCTAATGCCAACCTTCTCTGCAAAGCAGCTCCAGACTTCCACCTTTCCTGAAGACCAGATCAACCAGGCTCCCTTGCCCCGATCTGTATAGCCCCCAATGGCGCCCCTACAATTCAGTGCTCCCTCCTCTTCCCCTTCCCTCACTTGGCCTCTCACCTGGATGCCCAACCTCTAAAGTACAGATTAAGTTTATTACAGCCCTTTGGTGTTCAACTCTGAGCACCTCTACACACCTGTGTCTTACTTCCTCTAAGGGGGAAGGGGACAGAAGATCCTTTTACTTGTTTATTTCCTGTTGCTGCTTACAGCAAAACAACCTTTAGAGATGCTTGGCTATTTGCTTTAGGAGCTGAGGTGAAGGACAAACTCTGGAAACTAAGTCTGTTTACCAGAGCCAAGAGGTAAGGAGAAAAGTGTGCTCAGACCCCAGAAGGGAGAATGCAGGCCTCGGTAGCCAAATTCCTCCACCCACACCCTGGAACTCCGGCTTGACCCCTCAACTTTAAATTAAAGCCTATTTCTAAGTGTTCACGTCTCGCTTATACCGCGTAAAGCTCGAAGCAGAGGGCTGTGATATCATCTGAGACAGGAGAGTTCTGTAGCACCCTTGTCACAGAGGACTATCCTGGAGGAAACACTCAAGAAGCATTTGTTAGGTGAAAGAACGCACAAACCCTCTTACTCTCTTGGTAGGTGGAACATATAGTTTGGTGCATCTCAAACTGGAATGTGCATCAGGATTCCTGGGCCCCACCCCGTCATCCCAGGTGATGCTGTGGCTGCTGGTCCAGGGTCGCCGACCTAAGATGATTAGAATTCAGCCTAAACTAGGCTTTTCTAGTAAAAATACATTTAAGTAAACACAGTAAACAGAATAGTAAGGAATATGTGATTTTTCATATAAAAAATGTATACAATTTCTTGCTTATCATGGAACCGAAATGCTCCCAATTCCAAGAAGTCAGATATGAGACATTAAACTTGTCTGAGCGTTAAGAAAGAAAAATAAATGAAAAAAATCTTTATTAACAAAAATGTATTACTATCATAATTGTTAATACTTAGAGCTATACCATCCTATTTGAAGTGAAACCTTCATTAAAAATCTAAATTAAAATATAAAAATTTAAAAATGATCAGAGTATTTACTTCTACAAAAAGATTGTTTTACAATGTCCCATGGGATTCCTCATAATTGAAGGTTCTTTGTGTATTCAAAACAATCCAATTAACGGAAAAAAATTACTGGCAACTATTTTAGTAACACATTGTTTGCCTAAGGCAAAATGTACCCTATATGAGAAAGTCAGAGGCAACAGAATATGCAGGATAACACAAAGTGAGGCAGAATTTTAGAGAGAATTAGAACCTTCTAAAATAAGATCTGTTTTGTTAAATAACCTTAAGCAAGTAACAGCCTCAGTTTTCTCATCTAAAAAAGGATTAATAATATCTATCTTGTAGGACTGCTGTAAGAACTGACAAGGTATATAAACCACCACAAGGATTCCTTCTACGGAATGCCTGCTATCATCATTATTGTAATAGAAATGTCACATGCTCTTGGAAGCACCGCATTTCCAACACATGCACTAAAACCCTAGTCCGTTAGCGTGAGTGCACATGCTGCTTGAAATGTCAAGCTCCCAGGAGCATGCCAGCATTTCTATTACAATAATGGACAAGGGTTTGCTGTTGTTGCAGTAATTCTATACTAATATATACATATTTCCAAATTAATGGAACTGCTATGATTTTTAAAAATTTGTTCCCATTTTACATAGCGCATTCTTAAAATGTGAGTTGCCTCCACATGGAAGAGAAAAGCAGGGGACTGAGAAGACTTAATTTTGTCTCAAATAACTTCCAGTTTCCCTAAGTGAAGCTATATATGTATAAACTGAATCACTTTGCTGTATACCTGAAACTAGCACAACACTGTAAATCAACTATACTTCAATTAAAAAAAAACTATTACCAAAAAATATAAACAAACAAACAAGTCTTTAATAAGAAAAAAAAAGAACAGCAAGATAGATGTACTGATACTTTGGCTAAGAGGTACATTTTTTTCTTAAACACAGTGATAAAAGAGAAGCGAAGAGACTTTGGTTCAAAATGTGGATGAAACATACTAAGACATTCCCACCCATGTCTCAGAGCAGTGTGATTACAGATGAATGTTTATTTAACTTGTTTTGGTTGATGTAGGGGTAATGCTTTTTCTAAGATTTCTACAACGAACATAAATTACTTAGAAGAAAAAAAGTGCTTGGCTAAAATTGAAAAAGTGCTTAAGGTCTTCCCAAGAAAAGATTTGCTACATAAATGATGTCCAGCAGACATTCTGGGAGCCTGGCAATAACCACACACCAAGTTTAAACACTAAGGGTCATCAATGCCCTCAATGCAGTTCTGCCTACTGACTGGTCCAGCCTACTTTGGCAACAGGACACGCCCAGGCTCTCCTTAACCCATGGATGCTCAGCCCTCTTTTGGCTCAGCCATACTCCAGAGAAGACGTGTTACAGCACTCAGTATGACAAGGCAGAGAAAGACTCAGCTCCTGGTCCTAATTTCAGCCATTATCTAATGTTAGCCTCTTGGGCAAGTTACTTATTAATATCTATTTCTTCTTCCCTCTTCTTTCCTCATTTATTAAATAAAGGAAATAGATTTTTTTAAAAATAGTGTGTAGGCAGGCAGGAGTTATGAAGAGCTACCCATGACAAGATGAAGGATGGTAGTTACCACAACCACTCACGCAAGACCTTTGACCTGCCCTGGCTGCTACAGAATTGAATCAATGGTCACCTCAAAGGACTTGGAAGCTATGGCTCAGGGAAGTGGAGAGAAAAAGGACAGACACTGCTATAGGTGCAGTCACATATATGTAACTGGCATGTGGGGAGAATTTTTTTAAAGTTTTGAAATTCAATACGAAAGCGAGTAAACATTTAATTTTTATCTACATAATTTTCAGCCATCTGTCTATAACTGAGATTCTTAAGGCATACCTTTTTGTTATTTTTCATATCTAAAACCTAATCGTTAAAGTCTCAGATTGCATAAATATAGGTGAAGTTTATTACACAGAATGTATAAAACACAAAATAATATAAAAACATAAAAGAAAGCACATTAAAAATGAAATGAAAGGATTGAATCTATTGTCTGCCCTGCCTTCACCACCTAAATATCTGCATTCTTTCCCTACTATCCATTAAGTATTATGAAATATTAAATATTATGAACAACCACTTCCCTAATCCCTTAACTTGGTTAACAGGTGATATACAAGTCTCTATGGGAAGCATCCATGAACACAAGGGTTTCAGTTCTGAGAAGTCACTGGATTACTGGATAACTGATAGCTAAGAAGTCAAATCAGAGGTGGTTTCCAGAAATAAAAAAGGGAAACAGTACAAACCTTCATTTCCCAAATTGTGTTCTATGTATGTTAACAGGTATTTATCGGGGTGTCCTATGAGAGAAGGACTGATAACACCCTGGTAGCACTTACAAGTACCTAGAAACAGTGCCTGGCGTGTGACACGTGCTCAATATTTACTGAGAAAATGAACGAATGAATGAAGGAGTAAAAATTTTATTTAGTAGAGAGGTTAAATAAAATCTGAATACTCTACCAAATTGCTCTAGCATGAATTTGAAGCTACAAGATAGAAAAGTCTGAAAACAAATTATCTATGTGCCTTACTCAGGAAGCATATGTGCAGGAGTAGTAAGAATTAAACTTTTATTGTAGATAATAACCCTGTTTACGTGTGACTTTTTCAAAATCTCACAAAAGTACCACTAATAATAAATATACACTACTTCAAAAAGCAATTTGGTTTTATTTATTTCTTCTGAAAGCAAAGTACGTAAATGAAGAGACATATTCCATTTTTGCCTAGAAGAGTTTTTTAACATCTTTATTGGAGTATAATTGCTTTACAATGGTGTGTTAGTTTCTGCTTTATAGCAAAGTGAATCAGTTATACATATACATATGTCCCCATATCTCTTCCCTCTTGCGTCTCTCTCCCTCCCTCCCACCCCTCTAGGTGGTCACAAAGCACCAAGCTGATTTCCCTGTGCTATGCGGCTGCTTCCCACTAGCTATTTATTTTACATTTGGTAGTGTATATATGTCCATGCCACTCTCTCACTTTGTCCCAGCTTACCCTTCCCCCTCCCCGTACCCTCAAGTCCATTCTCTAGTAGGTCTACATCTTTATTCCCGTCTTGCCCCTAGGTTCTTCATGACCATTTTTTTTCTTTTTTTAGATTCCATATATATGTGTTAGCATACGGTATTTGTTTTTCTCTTTCTGACTTACTTCACTCTGTATGACAGATTCTAGATCCATCCACCCCACTACAAATAACTCAATTTCGTTTCTTTTTATAACTGAGTAATATTCCACTGTATACATGTGCCACATCTTCTTTATCCATTCATCTGTTGATGGAAACTTAGGTTGCTTCCATGTCCTGGCTATTGTAAATAGAGCTGCAATGAACACTGTGGTACATGACTCTTTTTGAATTATGGTTTTCTCAGGGTATATGTCCAGTAGTGGGATTGCTGGGTTGTATGGTAGTTCTATTTTTAGTTTTTTAAGGAACCTCCATGCTGTTCTCCATAGTGGCTGTATCAATTTACATTCCCACCAACAGTGCAAGAGGGTTCCCTTTTCTCCACACCCTCTCCAGCATTTATTGTTTGTAGATTTTTTGATGATGGCCATTCTGACCAGTGTGAGATGATATCTCATTGTAGTTTTGATTTGCTTTTCTCTAATGATTAGTGATGTTGAGCATCCTTTCATGTGTTTGTTAGCAATCTGTATATCTTCTTTGGAGAAATGTCTATTTAGGTCTTCTGCCCATTTTTGGATTGGGTTGTTTTTTTGATGTTGAGCTGCATGAGCTGCTTGTAAATTTTGGAGATTAATCCTTTGTCAGCTGCTTCATTTGAAAATATTTTCTCCCATTCTGAGGGTTGTCCTTTGGTCTTCTTTATGGTTTCCTTTGCTGTGCAAAAGCTTTCAAGTTTCATTAGGTCCCATTTGTTTATTTTTATTTCCATTTCTCTAGGAGGTGGAGTCAAAAAGGATCTTGCTATGATTTATGTCATAGAGTGTTCTGCCTATGTCTTCCTCTAAGAGTTTGATAGTGTCTGGCCTTACATTTAGGTCTTTAACTCATTTTGAGTTTATTTTTGTGTATGGTGTTAGAGAGTGTTCTAATTTCATTCTTTCATATGTAGCTGTCCAGTTTTCCCAGCACCACTTATTGAAGAGGCTGTCTTTTCTCCACTGTATATTCTTGCCTCTTTCTCAAAGATAAGGTGACCATATGTGCGTGGGTTTATCTCTGGGCTTTCTATCCTGTTCCATTGATCTATATTTCTGTTTTTGTGGCAGTACCATACTGTCTTGATTGCTGTAGCTTTGTAGTATAGTCTGAAGTCAGGGAGCCTGATTCCTCCAGCTCCGTTTTTCTTTCTAGAAGAACATTTCTGTTGGATGTGGTGATGGTAACATTACAGAAAAAAGTCAGAAAAATGCAGGTATTGGCTCAGGGCTCTAACCACAATTTTCCTTTCAATATCAAGTAATCATTAAAGCTGTTTACAAATAATGATGATCTGATGTTACCAAACTTCAGGATTTAAAAAAATATTTTGAATAAGTTAAAATAGATAACTTCTATGCCAAATGTGGGACTACTGTTCATTTTAAACAAGAAATATAAACCCGAACAGCTTCAGATATGAAAGAGTGCTAATTAAGTAGCAATTACATATACAATGGCTTAGCCTGTGTTGCATAATCAAAATAATGTGCCTGAGGCTTGTCAGTATAATGGAATGAGAACTGACCTGGGAGAGAGACTTGGGTTTTAATCCCAGCTCTGCTACTAACTAGCTGTTTGACCTTGAGTCTGTGGCTTTATTTTCATATCTGCAGAAGGAGGCTAAAGGACTAGGTCAGTGGTCCCTTACATTCTTTTCTTTTTTGAGGAGAAGGAGCAGGGGGTGGGCACAGATCTCTTGACAAGCTAAAAAAGGGCAATAAATGCTCCCCAAAAAATATGCACAAAATTATGCAGAATATTTCATAGTTCAGCATGTTATCTATTCACTTATTTAGAATCTTATAGATCTCCCTATACTCCAACACCTTAGATTCTAAACAAGTCAAAGGCAACCAAAATATATACACTCACATTCAAAATACATGATGAAAACCCAGACTTTGGCTCAAAGTATTTTTTTCTTTGGTTTATAATGAACTTTCAAGGGCTTTTTAAAAAAGAATTTAATGTTTTTAAAAAGTATATTCAGTTTATTTCTAAGATGTTTACAGGCAACTGGAATACCTATCCAAGTACTCACCTATTTGGAGGCAACCATACTTATCTAAGTTCAAGAGACTATATTATCCCTTCTTGAGAATAGGAGATTTATAGCCCACATAATACTAAGCACCAAATGATGAAACAACAGTAGTTCTAGAACAGGTTTATAATGGAAATTAAAGGAGGATAAATGATGATAAATAACTGGCATCATGTATAGGACTCAATGACTGATTACTACTCTATTTCATCATAAAACATACATATTAAATGCAGATAAAAATACAATAATTCAACAACATAAAAGACCAATCAAAAGATATGCGGTCAACTTCTTTAATCAATCAGAATTATTATGTTTTAAAAAGCTACTTTAATTGCCTAAAACATAAATAATTATAGTCAAGGAAAATTCCATGGTTTAAAGCAAAAAAATAAAACTTGAGAAATGAACTATGTGGTTAGTTTTCAGGCTTTGGAATTTTGACGAAAAAACATATGGCCATACATTATAAATCAAGCACGTTAGCTTAACAAATGTTTCATATTATTCATACTAATTTCTCTGGCTGAGTATGAACCCCACTACTTCAGACTGTAATAAAGTTGCCTCTTTTCTTTTACTTAGAAGGGTAGTCAGAAATTGGAAAAGGCCTCACCTCCAATAGAAAGTTATTTTTCCCTGCTTCAGAAAACCTGTAAATGTTAGGACTGTAAAACATGGTAGAGGGAGAAGAGTAAAGATGAGATGAGTGACAGCTACCACAGTATCTTCTACTGGTCTAACTGGTCCTTCTCTTTCATTTCTCTCTCTCTCCTAACATTTGTTCCTTCAAATTCTTCTCACACTTTCCCCCTTTACTAAACGCAATTGTACCTTGCCTCATTCCCTTATCCTTCACTCCACTATCAAAATTACCTTTATATACACATGCACAGCAGGAGGGAATTCATTAGAAAAGGCTAAGAGAATCTTTTCTGTGGCAGCTATATTCTCCAGCAACTCCAAACTCTACCCAGACCATTTATAAACTAACTGGGGACATCTGCAGTTATTCTGAGCCAAGAATAAAGTTTTTTATTTGGGGGACAGCTTGACAGGTCTACTAGAAACACAAGTCTAAGTTTATTAAGTTTTAAAAAAATATATATCAAAATTCAGCATCTTATTAAACAAGAGGGTAAAAAAATCTAGGCAAGCCAAAGAAATATTAGCCTTAAAATAATTTCTAAAAAAGCTAAGGAATTCCACTTCATTCTCTTTGATGATTCTTCCTCAAACATATTTTGTTTTTCTCTAAATAAATATATGAAAATTATAGTTACCATTCTTTTTGAAAAGGCCTCTGATATATCAAATCTTTCTACAAAACTGAATTTTCCTGGTATAACAATGACAGCCATACTAATGATATAATTTTTAAGGGGGAAATTCAGAAGCGAAAGGTTGATACCCTAAGGGAACACTAAGCTGGTATTAATCAGATTAAATGAAGATCTGAATTCATGATCATGACTTTACTAAAACAGTAGTGCTGTATGCTCAAAAACTTTGGCTCTTAGTAATTCTTTTTGTTTTTAAAGATTTATTTATTATTCATTTATTTATTTTATTTTTGGCTGCGTTGGGTCTTAGTTGTGGCACGCAGGACCTTCATTGAGGTGCGTGGGCTCTTTGTTGTGGCGTGCGGGTTTCTCTCTAGTTGTGGTGTGCGGGTTTTCTCTTCTCTAGTTGTGGCACGCAGGCTCCAGGGAGCGAAGGCTCTGTAGTTGTGGCATGCAGGTTCCAGAGCACGTGGGCTCTGCAGTTTGCAGCATGCAGGCTCTCTAGTAGAGGCATGCAAACTCAGTAGTTGTGGCACGTGGGCTTAGTTGCCCCGTGGCATGTGGGATCTTAGTTCCCTGACCAAGGATCGAACCCACGTCCCCTGCATTGTAAGGTGGATTCTTTACCACTGGACCACCAGGGAAGTCCCACCTCTTAGTAATTCTTAAGAACAAAAGGTTTAGCCTGAAAAACTGAGGGAAGATTTATTCCTGGAAGCAGCATGTTCACTTCAACAGGTTGATGAAAATCTTTCAAAAAATGTATGAACATTTTAACTTTCTAAACAGTATCAAAAAAATCTAATTTAACACTTGCTTGATGACTCAAGGTTATCATGATGAACATTTACTGCATTATGTCCTCCCAGCAATGCCCTCAACAGCATTACTCAGCCAGGTTATTGGCCTTTTAGCTAAAGAGCTTCTGCACTGCCCTGATGGCCGAGTACTGGTCTGCTCTTTCTCTCTCCTTCCTTGCGGAAGTCAAATGCACCCTTCTCATGCTGACATTTTGACTAATAGCTGCATCCCCTCTAGTTCTTCTAAAATGTTGGTTTATATCTTTCTAGGACTTTGGAAACTAGATAACCACCATTTTTAGAGCTGTGTAAAAATAAGACTAAATGAGGTCTGAGCACAGGCCTCAGGTTTTCTTCTATGAGTTAAGTGCTCATACTTGAGTCTGGGGATATTGGTGGATTTAGCTTGGCAGTTTCAAGGGCTCTTCTTTTGTCCTTGATTCATTGTTCTCAATTATATCCCAGAGAGAAAGTAATAATTAGAGAAAAATGAATAAACTACTTTTCAAGTTTTCCACAAAAGTGCCATGAACTTGAAAAGGTAAATTCTGAAATTACTTCTCATTACTAGAAATATATGATGTGGTAACATGTCTGATTAATCACTTCTACCAATATTAATAAGAAAGGGTTAACTTTTCTACCTGTCACCATATGAATCTCACTTTTCCCTCACACATAAAAAAATAACTTTTAGGATAAACATATCTAACATAAGAAGTCTAAACATAAGAAGGCTCTATGTTTTTTCAAGAAGAACACTATTTAAAAAAACAAGATACGCCCAGGTCTTGGTTTCTAAATACCAATAAAAGAAACCAAAGCTTCTTGGAAAAAAATGGCTGATTCTAGGGTTGGGATGAAGAAAATACTGATGCCAGAAAGAAAGTGCTTAAAAAAAATTGAGGGAACTGTCCCATCCTGAAAGAGTCCCCAATGGCCAGGATGCAACTATTTGAGCAGCAAAATAACATTAGTACTGGATTATAACTCAAAGAATAAAATAAATATCTGACTCCATACTGCTAAAAATTATTAAATGAATAAATAAATAAATGAAGAAGGGACACATCTTCATTATAGAAGAATTCCAATTAAAAAATGTAGAGAGGATGAGAGAAATAAAAATCATCATTAGAATACCACAGTAATATTTGCTGCAGGCCAAGATATACTGATGAATGATAAAATTAGTGTGTAAAGCTTTAAAGAGAAACAGAATACTTGCATAGTCTCAAAGAATCTCCCCTCCAGATATGTAACTTAAATTATTTGATGCTCCTCCCTCCAGTAGGTGGAGCTTAATTCTCCTCCCCTTGAGTATGGACTGGACTTTAGTAACTCCCATCTAATGAAAAGTAAAAAACAGTAGCTTTATAGCGGAAAAACCTGTCACTTAAGCAAGTGATCACGGTTAGCATAACCAACTGCAAGTCGCATTGATATCAGGTACCCCCTGAAATGATGCAATGAGAAGTGAACATTACTATTTCTGTGATATTCTTGCAAAAAATGCACAACCGCAATCTAACGATGAGAAAAGCATCAGACAACTCAAATTAAGGGACATTCTACAAAAATACCTGCCCAGTATTCTTCAAAAGTGTCAAGGTCATAAAAGACAAAGAAAGACCACTAAACTATCACAAATTAGAAGAGACTAGGAAACATAATGACTAAATACAATATGATATCCTGGACTGGATGCTCAAAAAGGACATTAGGAGAAACGCTGGGGAAATATGAATAAAGCCTTTAGTTAATAGTACTGGACCAATGTTAATTTCTTTAGTTCTGACACACAGTTGTATAAGATGTCAGCATTAGGGGAGGCTGGGTAGAGGGCTTATGAAAACTGTACATCTTTCAACTTTTCTGTAAATCTGAAATTATTTCAAAATAAAAAGTTTTTTAAAAAGAAATCTGATATGGTTACTAGTTACTTAGTATGGTTACTTAGACCTTAGCAAACTGGTCACCAATATCTAAGCCACAAAGGTCCTTTGGGCTGCTTTAAGGTAAATTTCTTATGTTTCAATTTAAAGATTAAGAGGATATTTCATAGCAAGAGAAAGGGTAGGAGGACTCTAGAGAAATCCTTGCACATATGTACCAGGAGACATACAAATTATTCAGCTTCACAATATAATAATTCAGTAGCTTTTTAATATAAAACTGGCAACCCAAATATCTATCAGCAGCAGACTTAAGTTGTGACATACTCATATGGTAGAACACTTTATAGCTGTGAAAATCAATCACATCTGGTTTCTTCTTCTTTTTTTTATTGAGGTATAAGTGACATATAACATTGTATTAGTTTCAGGTGTACAACATAGTTATTCTGTATTTGTATACATGGAGAAATGATCACCATAATAGTCTATTTTAATAACGTCCATCACCATACACGGTTACAAAATTTTTTTCTTACATGAGAACTCTTAACATTCACTCTTGAGTATTGCACACATACTCAAATGTGCAATACAGTATTACTAACCACAGTTACCATGTTGTACATTATATCCACATGACCCATTTATTTTTGGAAGTTTATACCTTTTAATCACCATTTCTGCAACCACCAATCTGTTGTCTGTATCTATGAGCTTGGTTTCTGTTTTGTTTTGTTTTAGATTCCACATATAAGTGAGATCATACAGTATCTGTCTTTCTCTGACTTATTTCACTTAGCGTAAATGCCCTCAAGGTCCATCCATGTTGTTGCAAATGGTAAGATTTCATTCTATTTTATGGCTGAATAATATTCCACTGTATACCACATTTTCTTAATCCATTCATCCATTGATGGACACTTACTTAGGTTGTTTCCATATCCTGGCTATGGTAAATAATGCTGCAAGGAACATAGGGGTATACATATCTTTTCAAGTTAAGTATTTTCATTTTCTTTGGATAAATACCCAGAAATGGAATTGCTGGATCATATGGCAGTTCTATTTTTAATTTTTTGATGAACCTCCATACTCTTTTCCATAGTGGCTGCAGCAATTCCCACCAACAATGAATAAGGATACCCCTTTCTCCACATCCCTGCCAACATTTGTTATTTCTTGTCTTTTTGATAAAAGCCATTATAACAGGTGTGAGGTGATATATCTCATTGTGGTTTTGATTTACATTTCCCTGATGATTAGTGATGTTGGGCATCTTTTCATGTGCCTGTTGACCAGCTGTATGTCTTCTTTGAAAAAATGTCTATTCAGATTTTCTGCCCAGTTTTTATTCGAATTCCTTGGTTTTTTTGCTATTGAATGAGTTCTTTCTATATTTTACATATTAACCCCTTATCAGAAATGTGATTTGCAAATATTTTCTCCCATTCAGTAGGTCGCCTTTTCATTTTGCTGATGATTTCCTTGAAGCTTTTCAGTTAATATTGTCCTACTTGTTTACTTTTGCTTTCGTTGCTGTTGCTTTTGGAGTCAGATCCAAAAAAAAAAATCATCACTAAGACTGACATCAAGTAACTAACAACATGAAAGAATGGTCCAGTTTCATTCTTTCACATATGGCTGTCCAGTTTTCTCAACACCAATTATTGAAGAGATGTCCTTTCCCTATTGCATATTCTTGGCTCCTTTGTCATAAATTAACTAACCACACGTGTGCATTTATTTCTGGGCTCTCAATTCTGTTCCATTGATATGTTTGTCTATTTTTATGCCAATACCATACTGTATTGATTACTATAGCTTTGTAATATAATTTAAAATCAGGGACCATGATACCTCCAGTTTTTTCTTTCTCAAGATTGCTTTGGCTATTTGGTCTTTTGTGGTTCCACACATGTAATCACATCTGTTTTAATGAATCTCAAATATAATACTTTAGAGAGGAAAAACTGAAAAAAGCAAGTTACGGTATATAAAGAAGTAGGCAGAATATCAAATGGGAATTTTTTTTTTTTTTAAGGCAAGGAAATGTTTAAAACAAAATTCAGGGTACCTGATAACTTCTGCTGATGGTGGGAAGTAAGAAGTGAAATAAAGGTGTCTGGGAAGGGCATACAAAGTATTCCCTGTGTTTTTTGCTTTATAAGTCACAAATGTATTATAAATATTCTTTTATATCCATTATATATTTATTTTTAATTGTAAAAGGCGTGAGGAAGAAGTTCATCTTTAACAGATACACATCCTGCCAACTAAACATAATTCATTAGGTGCTAAAGTCTTTTCAATCTCTATAAAATTCCAAACTTCATCTTTTTTTAATTTAAAAAATAGCCATTTCTAAAATCATTAAGAAAGTATGTCACCCATTCAGAGACTACAATGTAAAGCAAGTTCAGTTAATTAAGTCCAGTGTTACACTGGGATGTCTACCTTCTTCCATTTAAAAAGAAAGAACCTTCCTCTATTGCCATCCTAGGATAAACTATTTACCTTTCACAAAAACAAGAAGCTTGTGTATTCTGGGAAAGATAATAAGGAGAAACCCACTTGAGCTGTTATCACCTAATTCTGAATACTCTTGTCATCCTTGTGGCCAGATCAAAGTTACCTCAGTACTCTGATTAAAATGTCTTCAGATTCTGAAATATTCTATGCATCTCATTTTTCAAAATCTACAATTTATTAATAAAATGCCCTCAAAATAAATTTTGGGTTAAATATTAAGTTTTTTTTGTAAAAGATTCCTAGAGTAACTGCCATAGGTTAGTTATCACATTTAGGTATAAAATACAGTATAAAAAATCAACGTAAAGATACTGGCTTTAACTTTTTAAATTATACCCGTGATCAATAATAATTATAAAACAGCAGGTCTATTCTAAATACAAAACACTAAAGTGGCCCTAAGCTCCATACACACACCTAAATATAGTGCTCCCAAGAGAGGAAATTGGTCAAAATCCATCATGATGACAGGGCTGAGCTACAAGACATCAAAAGTATGCTTACAAAGAGCTAACTTTGGTCATTATTAAACTATTTTTTTAATGTAAGTTAACTCGAAGTTTACTATATTCTTACTTAATGAGAAATACTTGATTCCACATGAAAATAATCATTTACTTAATGATGCTTTCCAGTCAAGTTTTGATTTCAAAGGGGGAAAACAAAAATCCCCAAACACCCAGAAGGTATAAAAGTAACCAAGGTAAAGCTTAAAAACCACATTTCCTTTCACGGGAGGATTTTATTGCAATGTGAAATTTTGCTTTTGAAAAACTATAAAGCTGAAAAACTAAGGTCACTGGAGAACATTGAAAGAAAACAAAAAGGTTATAGGAACTTTTATTACTTCCTACAGGTTTCTTGATATACGAATAACAAACTTTAAATAATGTATTTAATAGGATTATCATTTAAAGCACAATTTGGATTTTAAAAACAATAACCTAGTTAGTCTGTCAATCTAAGTTACTCTGACATTTGTACCTTGATTTCCTGAATATAACTAAAACATTCCTACCATGATGCCAGCTTCCTAGTCAGGCTTTTTGAAAGGACTAAGGTAGCTCAAGTTCCCTCAGCTGAGCAAGAGCCAAAACTCGAACTACTGCCTCTTCTGTGCAGTCGTAAGCAGTTAACACTCAGGATAAATCACTCCTAAATTAAAGCAGTCTTTATGGATCACAATGACAACAACCACACTAACCAGACGGTCATGTCAGTCTTCAGGAATCAAGACATACTTTTTAAGGTAACAGGAGCTTCAAACTATAGTCCCTGGAAACAGACTTCTTGGAACCACATTATCCTTAAATAAATAAACTTCAATTGAATGAAGTAAAATTGCAGATAGCCCTAAAAAATATACTCAGCTACTTAAGTGTTTCCAAAATGACCAATGGCAAATGTTCCTGAGGTTCCTCCTCCCTGCCCTCATTTATTTCTCCCTTGAGTGCAGGCTTTTCCCTGCCCCAAGCCTCACCTTCATGAATCATTTGCTTATGGGGAAAGGGTAGTATTTTCTTTGTTTACTATTTACTACTTTGGAGTCCTGTACATATTTAGTAACAAAAATAATAATCAACTGATTATGCAGGTCAAGCATGCATAGTTCAGAGAAGTATAACCATCAGGGCACCAGGAAGTGACAAAAATCTCCAACAGTGACCTGTAACGGTCAGAGGGTTTTATTAACCCACTAAAGGGAAATGTGTTAAGGTGGCAATTCAGTGGACTGCATACTTTTTAGCAGCCCTTACTTAGTGTATCAGTTATTTATTTATTTTTTAATAAATCATACAAATGAGAAATCACTTAAAGCAAGAGTACATGAGTCTCTGGGATGCGTTCCCATTTTGTCCCACCCCTTCCCCTTCCCAGTAGAATGGGAAGGCTGATAGGTTAAAATCAAACTATAGCCATCCATTTTCACTGCTTTCAGCAATACCCATTTCATACTTGGGGCAAAGAAGAATTTGAACAAATCACCATTTTCCCCTTAACTTTCTGCTACAACCAGATTGTTGGAGGGGAAAGGTGAGTAGAAGGATGATCCAAGAAGAGGGGCAGAAAGAAAGGAGGGAGAGAAAGAAGCGGCTGAGGATGTTAGAAGACAGGAGGCTTTTGGGTTGCTACTAGGTTCAGAGTTTCTAAGAAGAAATAGGGGTATATTAATTTGGAACACATAATATTTCTAAAAAATAAGCTGTTCTTTCATTCCACTGAAGCATTTAGCAGAATCAGTCCAAACTGCTCAGCACCCCAGCCCAACTCTGTGTGCCTTTCTGGTTAAGCTGGCAGTGAGGGGACCAATTATTTATATTTCCAGTCAACCTTCCTTTTTAGTTACTGCCTGAATCACACCTGGAGGTCAATCAGGGGACAGGTGTTTCACTCAGACTGCCTTCCCATCTGCTTCACACCTGTTACTGTCCTAAAATATCCACACTGACAAACAGAGAGGGACAAAGATTATGAAAGGGATAGAGTGGGTCCCCCACAAGCTTTGTACAGTCAGCATCACCATCCATCCCAGCTATACTGGGAATGTGACTCTCGGAATTATGACAACAAAAGCTCATGCAAACTACTACTACTACTACTACTACTACTACTTCTACAAACCAAACTCCTAAACACCTTTTGAGTGCAGACTGGCATAATTTAACCAGAGGAGAATTATGAGATGGTATAAATGGCCTTATTCAAACCTAGGCTATTAAAAACAATCAAATAAGAAAGTATTAAACCTCTGGAAATTTAAGAAAATAAATTGAAATTCGGCTTGAGTGAACCAGAATGAGAAACCAACGTGACTGAAAAGAAACAACGGGCATATCCTACGGGTACTGGTGCTATTTTCTAATTTACTGCTCTATTGTAGTATTAAGATGGACCTAAGACTTTACAAAACATCAGGAACCAACATTCTTAGATGTAAATGCCAAAAAGAAATCTTACAAGATGAACAAAGGGATTCAAAGAGGGAAAGAAGATGCTCTGATTACAAAGACTGCCAGGGTGACAGTGCTGCCGTTTTATGAGTCTTCCCAACATATTCCCCTAGTAGGTGGCATTTCAAGTAAATAATGTCAAACTATCCTATATACACCTATTTACTCTCTATTCCTATTGGCACTGCGATTTTCTCGGACTACTTCAATATCTCCAGTCAAGGTTAGTTTCACTCAACTTTCACTCCCAACTACGTATGGTCTTACCCTTTCTCTTCATTCCTATATATGCTTACTTTTGACTTCCACATACAAATAAATCTTCTCACCATACTCCCATATACTTCTTGGTTCAATGTTGTTGTTTTTTCTTTTTAATGTCTCCAAGTGCATCAGATCAGAGCCAGCAGGACCTCTGTGAGGCATTACTTGAACAACTTTTTCAGAATGCCTACCAACACCTCTATCATCTCTCCTCCCCCAGAGGCTTTTTTGTTCACATATACTAACTCATTTACTAGAGAATCATGGGATTTACTAAAATAAACATTAAGTTCTATAATCATTTTAATGAAGTAATATTGCCATTAGACAAACTAGTTATGGAGGAGAGCATTAAATAGTGAATGAGAAGAAAATTAATTTATTTTTCAACTTTTTATTGAAGTATAATTAATTTACAATGTTGTGTTAGTTTCAGGTGTACAGCAAAGTGATTCAGATATATATATATACACATATATATATTTAAAAATCTATATATTCTAAGGAAACTAATTTAATAGGCCTGTGTTCATTTGTACAGAACATGATACTTGGTGGGGTTTCTTTTTTTGGTTGAGGTATAGTTGATTTACAATATCATACAAGTTTCAGGTATATAGTTATCCGTAGTTTGCGCTTCTTAATCCCCTACCCCATCCTGCCCCTCCTCCTTCAGAACAAGATGCTTTGAAAAGTAATTTCTGTTCTATGATCTCATTTGATCCACATATATAAAGAAGAAAAGACACTAGTAGCAATTAATAGCCAAGCACTGTTAGGAGCTTTTATATTTAAAAGTTTTACAACTCAGTAAAATACGTATTACTTTCCCCCTTGTTACAGATAAGGAAAAGGAAACTAGAAGAGTTCATGTGGATGATGCACACGATATTGATGTGCTAAGTGGCAGTTCATCTGACTCTGCCACACCATGCTGCCTCCAATCTAGCTTAATCAGATAAATTTTTTAATCCATAATTGCAGTAAATATGAGAAGACTGATCTGTGACATATTCAAATCCTGGCAGACAGAAACTATTAAAAAGCCTGGGGGCTTCCCTGGTGGCGCAGGGGTTGAGAGTCCGCCTGCCGATGTGGGGGACACGGGTTTGTGCCCCGGTCCGGGAAGATCCCACATGCCGTGGAGCGGCTAGGCCCGTGAGCCATGGCCGCTGAGCCTGCGCGTCCGGAGCCTGTGCTCCGCGACGGGAGAGGCCACAGCAGTGAGAGGCCCGCGTAACGCAAAGGAAAAAAAAAAAAAAAAGCCTGGGCCTAGGCAATCAGATAACCTGATCCTAACATATCCTCATCTCCTCAACCAGCCCCAGCCTACAGATGGGCTGTGTTGTGTGTTCTTGGATGAGTCATTTACCCAATTAGGCCTTAGTTTCGCACATATAAAACATGGGAGGAAGACTAGATAATTTTTAAGGTTATGTCCACCAATACTTTTCTTTCTGAAAGGAATATTCAACTGTATAGATTAACTTTTTTTTTTAACCAATGTATAAAACATATAGGGGGAGGGTTGGAAATCACTACCCTATAAAGCAAGGACTAAGTTTAAGCAACGACTAAGTCTTCTTATACGCTCCTGAACACAGATGATTTGCATTTAAGCATTTAATAAGTAGCTCTGAATGATGAAAGATGAACTGACTAGAGTCCACCTATGAAACTATCTTACATCCAGGAAGGGTTTTCAAGGTAAGTCTGCCTAATTACTAAACTCTGCCTGAAAGAAAAAAATGTTACGAGTATGTGTATTTTAGTGATTAAAAAAACAAAGAGGAAAAGCTAACAACTTCAAATTTGGGATCACAGCCTAAATTGCCACAAAATTTTAACTTTTACACATAATATAATCTCATGTAGATTATCCATAATCTAGATTAACAACATAAACCCTTCAGCTCATGCAGTTTCCTCTGCTAAATATGTCCCTTCTCTCTCTAGAAGTCCTAGTCACCTGTATGACCTATTTCAAATACATTCATCCTCGCAGTGAAAGGCCACCACTACCTAGAACCTCACCACTCATCACACACAGAGAAAAGCATTTGTTGCCTCTTTTGTGCACCAAAGTACTTTCTGCAGATTGTTATTACAGCCCCTTATCACATAACACTATGGTGAATTGTTTATATGCCTGTCTGTCCCAGTGGACTGTAAGCTGTTTTATTCATCTTTGTGTCCCCAGTACCTACCAGGACCAGGCACATGGCTGGCATGCATTAAATGGTCACTGAATTGAACTGAATAGAATAGAAAATTTCCCTTTCACTCAACCAACACAGCTTTGGGTCTGAACATCCCAAACACTCATACTCAGACATGTTTTGCTGCACTAGATGGCACAAGCAAGCTTCAAGCACCCTGTAAATTCAGTTCTCAGAGAGACCTGTGGGGAAAAGGTATTTTAAAAATCAGTTTACAAAAAAAAAAAAAAGCAGTTTTTAAAAAGGCTTCATGTTTCTTATGGATTTGGAGACTAAGAAAAAGTAAATTGTGTGTCCCCAGTATCTTTAAAGTAATGCTCTAATTGTTCTAATATTCATGACATTCTTTCTCCTGTCTGGGAAGATAAGAGGGATTGATTTATGTGAAATATCCACTACCTCCCTATTATCTGCTCTCTGACTGTATCAAGAGTTAGTACTTCCTCCCTACACACACCACCTATCCCCACAACCAACAGCACCTAAAAAACTGCCATTTTCCTATTTCACACAGAATCTGAAAAGAGAGCTGGGCCTCATTCCAAAGAACTGTCAATTTTTCAAAGAAGATTACCCTACCAAATCAGTCATCTTTCTTCTTCCATTAGGAAAGAGATTAAAATAGAATTACACTTCAAAATGTGAGCCCAACGTTTTAAGACCACTAAACTTTCTGTACCCTTAATGTACTCTAGCTTCCACCCCTACACACACCTTTTCTTCAGAGCATTAATCAAAACTGTGGCATGCTTTCTAGCCTCAAAGATCTTTCCCATGTTCTCCAATTCATTAAAGACTTTTCCAATTACCAGAGTAAAATACTAAGTGTCATGATTTGGCATTTCAAGCATATTCCTGCAATCCAGGTTAGACTGAAAGGACGTCTGAACTATATAGCTACATACAACTATCCCCACCACATTCTCATGAGAAAACCAAATCCTATAATATTTGAGTTTTTAAAACCCAACAATGCCAAAAATCCTTCAAAAGTCTTTTTACACTGAAACAAATCATTTAGAAATAATAGTTTATCCTTATCTAGTAAAGCTGAAGTACATATACTCCATGACCCAACGATTCCACTTAGGCAAATATATACTAAAGAAGTGCATGTACATATATACCAAGACACATAATCAAACACACTCTTAGCATCACTGTTAATGATACCCCAAAACTGGAAGCAACCCAAATGTCCACCAACAGTAGAAAGACTAAACAAAGTATGGTGGAGATATGAAATAGATTACTATACAGCAATGAGAATGCTACAAGCAACCACACAGATGAATCACATAATGTTGAATAAAAGCAGCAAGTACAAAGAATACATAAAGTGTAATTCTATAACTATCTGTTCAACCGTAGGCATGCTTTATATACTGTTCAATATGTATGTTATACTTCACAATACAAAAGCAGTCTTTTAGCTTCAAAACTGTAGTCTCCACACATAAAATCCTTATTTTTATTTTAGTTATAGCATTTGTAAGTCTGTCTTTCCATAAGACTATAAACTGCTTGAGGGTGAAGACTGATTTTATTCATCTGGGGGCTCCCAGAACATCATGGTACATAGCAGATGCTCAACAAATATTGACTGGATAGATGGATCAAAGAATTACGAACATAGGGAAATCTCAAATGACAAAGAAATCTCCATGAAGCAAAAGAATAAAAGTCACTTCCCTTTTCCTGTATACAGGCAAAGACTAGTAAGCTCCAAATTTCAACTAGTTAAATACATTCTGAAATGCCTATTTCTAATAAATGGCTCCATTGGACACAAGATAGTTTTAGTATATATTTTATCAAAAGTGCAAGTTATTTTTGAGCTGTTAGTTCAGTAGCCAGATTCTGATTTTTCTCTTTTGCAGTACAGCTGCCAGACTCCTGGTTGTCTAACTTATTAATAATTCCTTAATTTAAACACAAAAACACATGCACAACCCTCTTTATGAATCTACCCCCAAGAGTTCTAAAATGTTTCTCCATTAAAAAGCACATCTCAGTACATCCTGCTGTTCTTAGAGCTGCAATGCTTTCCTCCTCCCAGTTCCCCAGTCAGTCTCTTATGGACCATCGGACTGAAATTAGCTATTCATTACATGTGAAGAAGCGCTGGCTAGAGTGGAGCCCTGCAGAGACAGACTGCTATTTTACATGTCAATTTCAGAACTAAAGCATCTGCTACCTTACTAATATGTATATTTAATGTCTCTGCATAATGTGTGGAATTATATGCTGTTCATTGCCTGTTTGTTCTGATATTAGGTACTCTTAAGTAGCATTATTCTAAATTATTCTCTTTGAAATATGTGGGACTTTTTATTAGGTCTCTTCCCTAGTGTTGTCTGTAACACAGGGTCCAAATGAACAGCATACAGAATACTGAAGACCAAAAAATCATGAATCAGAGTAAGGTAAACAAATATGACAAGTTTGTGGCCAGCAATTACTAATAATTTACTTCATATCCTAGGCTCCTGACTCCTCGATACAATTCTGCATTAGGTTGAGGGGTTACAGTGAGGGAATGGTAAATTATTAACAGCCGTTGGTAAACCCTGAGTATTACAATTGTTCTTTTGGAAAATCTGTACATTTATGTTAAAAGCCGTATTTCTAGCATGTTTCTCTCTCATCAGCAATTAATTCCACGTTAAAGACATAATTCTTTTTGTAAACTGTGGTGATACATGTTATTGAATAAACCTCTGAATGGGGTGGGGTGGGGGAAAGCTTTAAGCTATTACATACAGTCCTCATACCATAAGTTACAATTGCTTTTGTTCATTAACCCTCATACTCAGCAGGAAGCTGGAAATGTTCAATATTTAAGAACCACCATGAATGGCAGTATTATACTAATCAAACCTAAGTGATACTAGATGCACAATAATGAACTAATGCCTGTGTTAACAGAACTACAAGTACCACATCGGCACAATAATCTGGATTGCTTTACCACAGTCAGTACTGCTGCGATTAGGGACTTGCTCAGATTAATAAATAAGGTTTTTCTAGCTTTATAAATCATCCACACTTGTTAGTGAATACACCTTTTAGTTACAGAAGGTGACTAGTGGATTTTGTTTTTGCGTGTAGTTGGATGCTACATATAAGCTTTTTGGTGTGACATAGATACAGTGGCCATGTGGGGTGCCCACGGTAAATGACAGGTACCATTTGGCATTTACTTACAAATCTAAAACATGAGGCCTAAAAATTGGTAATAAACTTTAAAAGATTAATCTATTTTCTCTCAGATGCGTAAGTTTAGATTCTAATTCTCCAAGGAAATAAATTTACAAGTGCATGTACATGACCACCCAGCCACACACCATCTTTTACCAGCTCCCAAGCATGCTCCAGAGAACGAGGTTACCTGTTTGTCCTAGCACAATGTCTAATACCTAATGATGATGACTCAACAAATATTTGTTGTGAATGCACGCACACGTCAATGCTAGAAAAAAGTAATCTGAGAAACAGTAGGAACTATCATACAAAACCCATTGAAGTAGACAGAACCTATCACCAAACCAGAAAAAAGTTGGTAGTGACCAGTGCTTCCATGAATAAGTTAGCTCAGTCCGACTAATACCAGGATCTGAAACTAGAGAAGCTTTACATATTTGATGAATAGTATAGCACCTACCTAGCAAAGATCTTAAATAAACCATAACAACAATATACATGTAGGAGAAAACACTAAAACTGGAGAAAATATTCTCCAATACTACCAACCTGTAAATTTTAAGATTAAGATTACTACTACTACTTTATTGTTTAGTTAAAACATGGGTCAGCTGATGTCCAAATTGCCATCAACATCTCATTTGCTGATAACAGTGACTATAGTTTTTTTGCTTGTTTTTTTATTTTTTTTGCGGTACATGGGCCTCTCACTGTTGTGGCCTCTCCCGTTGCGGAGCACAGACTCCGGACGTGCAGGCTCAGCGGCCATGGCTCACAGGCCCAGCCACTCCGCGGCACGTGGGATCTTCCCGGACCGGGGCAGGAACCCGTGTCCCCTGCATTGGCAGGCGGACTCTCAACCACTGCGCCACCCGGGAAGCCCGACTATAGTTTTTTTAATATAGTAATTAATTGCTCACCTTAGATATACATACTGAACTGCAGAATGGAAAAAAAATTTTTTCCCATCTTTAATCAGCATTTCAAAACACAAAATTAACTTCTTTGTCATTGAAAACCACCACCAAACCAACCACCTTAGAAAATATAATAAATCAGCTTATTTAATCAACAATGACTTTAAAATGTAATCCTTAACAGTTGTTTAAAATATGCATAACTAAGTTTGCAATAGTTATCCTGATTTAAAGCAAAAGCACATCTGCTTATGAGTAAGTAAATATAGTCTGACAGCAATTTGGAACATCTATCAGAAGGAATCAACTGCAAGCTAAATAAGCATTATTTGTATTCCACATAATACTCTATTTGTTCTTTCTAGCCACTGCAGAAATAAAAGACACTCAAACTCATTTAGTGTACACTAAATCCAATGTACCTAGGCAAAACACTGAAAATTCCATTTGGATGGTTCCCAGCCCATATAGCCCAACTTTTTAAAGTATTACTACCATCTGGTTACTAGTCTGTGTTTACCAAAACAGTAGCTGTGCACACATTTCTATAGCAGCTGTGGTCAAAAACTTTAAATCAATCCATTTGGCTAAACGAAAACTCTTCAAGGGAAAAACAAATACAGCATTTTGAATATATATACTTAAAATAAGTTCCACTACTGGTTCTAATAACATTCCCCGAGGACAAAAACAGTAAAAATGTATTTTTTTTACATTTTTGTAAATTGTATTTACAAATACAATTTTGGTATTTGAGACATTAACTTATTTATATTTTCGATCATTTATCACACGAAAGAAGGTCCATGGAAGTCAAGTGAAACACCCAAGGTTAAACAACTAGCTAGTAGCTGGACTCTGTCCAGAACATAGGTATCTCCCCTGGTTTCCAGTACAAGAATCTTTTCACAAAATTTCCAACCAAATCCCAAGGTCCTAAAAATAGAATTTTGTCAAAGGAATATACCATTTAATAAATGCAGGTTATAATTATTTTAGTCATTTTCATAAAATATAACAGCTCATCATAAATTATGAAACCTGACATATTTGTTTCAGAACTGGGTTAAGAGCTTAAAGCATCCTGTGAAATTTATAAGAATTCTAATTTTACAAACTTTTCCCTTTCTTTTTCACATCCTCCTTCAACCACTCCCATTAAAAACTAAGTCTAGGGGCTTCCCTGGTGGCGCAGTGGTTGAGAGTCCACCTGCCGATGCAGGGGACACGGCTTCGTGCCCCGGTCCTGAAAGATCCCACATGCCGCGGAGCGGCTGAGCCCGTGAGCCATGGCCGCTGAGCCTGCGCGTCCGGAGCCTGTGCTCCGCAGCGGGAGAGGCCACACAGTGAGAGACCTGCGTACCGCAAAAAAAAACAAAAAAAACCCACTAAGTCTACAAACCAATCGTATTACCCCGGTCAAGAGGCTAAGCTATTACTTTAGATCCAAAGGTAATTTCTTGGCTCCTACACACATGCTAATGTTCCCCTTTCTATGAAATCATAACAATATGCCACACTGCGTGCTTTCTTGTAAATAGAAAGCCTTTTCCTAATTAGAACTATCAAACTTCCAAATGATCCCCTTTCCCCCTAAGAAACAAACCTAATCCTCAAATATAAATTAATATAGAAGTGCTCTCCACATTGCTTAGAGGGGGAATAAAAGGCAATATGCCAAATGTACTCTCTATATATCTTTTGTTGTTATAGTACTAACAATTTCTTTAATAATACTTAAGAAAAACAAATTTTCAGAGCATAATGGCAACTATTTTAAACTTATTTGGGTTAATGAGCCACTATCCTTGCTTTGACAAAAATGAATTGTTGCCTTCTTTCTTCCTTTTTCATGATATCTAAGAAGAAAAAATAAACTAACAATCCACCAAAAACAAAGCATGTGTTCTACTCCTCTACATGGAATATTAAACTTTCAAGGGAAAGAACCGGACATTAAATTATTTGGGGGTCAGGTGGACATTAAATTATTTGGGGGTCAGGTTATAGAAGGGGTGGTTTATAGCATTTATAGGTGAACTATTTTTTGTTTTGTTGGCTTCCTGATTCCTGGTCATTTATTTTAGAACATGAGAACCCAATGAAAAACCCAAAATTAAAACGTTCACTACTTCTTTACATCATATCCAGGAAAAGAAGAGTTGGTGTCAGTGGACATCTAGAACAAACTGGTAATAAGTTAACATAATTACTGAGACAAATGCACAAGTTTTTTTTGTTTTTTTGCGGTACGCGGGCCTCTCCCGTTATGGAGCACAGGCTCCGGACGCGCAGGCTCAGCGGCCACGGCTCACGGGCCCAGCCGCTCTGCGGCATGTGGGTTCTTCCCGGACCGGGGCACGAACCTGTGTCCCTGCATCGGCAGGCGGACTCTCAACCACTGTGCCACCAGGGAAGCCCCCACAACAGGGTTTTTACTCTTTTACATCCAACATTTATAAGTGCCTGTCAACAAACATCCTTGTACAGAGTTGGTAGCGGAGCAGGACAAGCAATATTATTCCCATTTGACAGATAAACTCATGGAGGTTATATGACACACCAGGGCCCAAGGCTAGTAAGCCAGTTGTGAAGTGACGAAAACACCCAAATCCTCTGGTGCCAAAGACCTGCTGCAATCATTCCAAAATACTGCCTCTGTTCATTTCACTAGTTTCAACTAATTTGCAACAAGAGTGATACAAAGCTGTGTACAGTGTCTCACTCTGCTCACCTACTTTTTAGGTCTTCCTTTCTCTTTCTCTCCTCCAACACTCTATGAACTTGGCGGCTCAGCTTTATTTGAGCCCAATATGGGCCTGAGAAGCCAGGGGTGCACTACACACATTTGAAAATTCTACAAGCTGAAGCATTTTGCACAGGTGGCTGGGATTCCACTTTAACCACTTGTGTGTATACAATTCTTCCTAAATTCAAACCTAGCACAGGCCGCAGTTTAAATTTAATGTTTTGGAGGAGAGGGAAGCAAAATTGTTTTGATATTCTCTGTGAAAAACAGCCTGTTGTATTAGAACAAACAGCAGCTTGTTCCTATCATTCCTTTGTTTGACAAGTCTGGGCTGGCTAGAAAGGTCATTTATGCCTCAAAGCATCAAATTAACATTTGAAGACATGAATTTTAAAAATGGCTATTTGCTTCTGTTCTGTGAATGGCTAATGCAGTTCAGAAAAACAGAAAGGAGAAAAACCTACTACAGTCTTAGCCTAGTCCCAAAAAAGACTTAAAAAAATAACGAAAACAGAAAAGGGAAACACAGAACTTTCCTAAGGCAAAGCATCCTGTGAAATTTATAAGCATTTTAACTGATTTATTTTAATTGATTTATTTAATTGAGCACTCATTTTATGTCCATGTCAACACATGCCGACTCTGTCTTAATTAAGCTACATTCTTCAACAGAAGAATTAAGAAGGTAGCTGAAATCGTCAAACTTTCAAGCAATGTAAGGAAGAAAAATCACTAATTATCATAAGATGGCTTTTTGGAAAATCATAAGGTTCCTCCCTCTCATCCATAACCCTTCTGTCCAAATACCAGCAATGACTGTATAGACTAAGCTCCCAATTTATTTAGTACTGTCTTGGTTCAAGCACAACATTTTTTTCCCTAGGTTTCTATATTATCTTCCCAACACAAGTCTATGTCACTATATATATTTGAAATACAAATCATCATTACTAGCTACAATCTTCAACTATATAGTCATTCAAGATCAGGAAATACTCTGGTTTCATTGGAAAGACTTGAGGGATGTGAAGTCTGAAATTCACTGTACAGACTTACAAAAGTGAGTCATTTTCATTACAGCTTGTTTTCTACAGATGTATACTGGGAATACCACAAACCAGCTTCCATAATATTATGGGGAATATAAAACTTAATGTAATATTTTAAATATGTAATTTAATGAGATAATATAGACATCGGAAATAAAATTTGAGAATATTACTAACTTCCTGAAATACTACAGAAAATTCTGACAAAATTTTAAAAATGAGAAAAATTTAAAAACATCACTGTAACAATTCAAAATAATCTTTAAAACACAAAATTCTTAAAATAATTTAAAATAATCACCTTATCAAGAAATATTCTATGATGTTATAAAGTTAGTTCATAAAATAATGTCTCAATGATACTGCTTCCTCAAGCCACCTCCCACTGCTCCTCTTCTCACTGCTTAACCCCTTGCAGTCTAGCTTCCATTCCAAGCATTCCATGGTCAGGGTTCTCCTGGGAGTCATTAATTGATGATCTCATAAACGCAGAGCACAAAGGCCTCCTCTCAGGCTTCATTCTCCTTGACCTCCCTATAACATCTGACACTGTTCTGTAAAACGGTTTGACTTGGCTTCTGCAATATTGCACTGGCATGATTCTCTAACAACCTCTCAAAATATCTCTTCTCAGTACCATTCACTTATCATTCATGAATCAAAATGATCCCAAATCTGAGTGCCCTTCCTGCAGACTGGCCCCAATGCTCAAATCCTGGGGGTGCCATTCACAGAAATGACAATGTGATTAGTACCCACCGGAGTTTAGCAATGGAGTGGCCCTGTCCTTGGATTGTCCTCAGGCCTTCCCACAGATAAGGCTTCCTCTACCTGGACAAGAGCATCCATTCCCACACCTTCTACCACAAAACACACGCGTACGCACACACAGCCCCCAAGTCTGTATCTTCATCTCTGTTTTCTTCTGATGACCAGTCCTCCCTGCCCATGTGTTTGCTCGCTATCTCCGTATGGACAACACATACTTACATCCACCAGTACCTCACTCAACTTACCTCCTTTCAAAACCAGCACCACTTCCAGGCCCTATCAGACCCCTGCAGTTTCCTCATCTTGGCCACAGCAGATTTTGCCAAGGCCTTCTTCTACCTTCTCTGCTATATCTATTGCCTCACCTTAATTCCCAATGCCCTTTCTCTAAACCAGACTTCACCTCCCACTTTAACAGGTGAGGTCCCTGCTTCCACCATCTGCCACTCCACTCTAGATTGCCACTGAAACACAGAAAGAAGCACCGCATTCCCCTATGTTAAGACTAACATTATATGCTATCTCAGAATTGTGACTGTACTCTGAAAGAAAACTGAGGGCCTAGGGATTGTGGCCCCCACCTCCCTTCTACTCTCCTTCTCTACATTCTCCACCGCAAGTTTTAACCCCCCCCCCATTTTATAAGTGTTGTCATGGTCTATAATAAATCCAAGAAACACAAATATTCCTCGATTAAATCCCCACATAAAGAATTATTATAACAGGGTCATATGAAACAGGTCAACTCTGATGCAAATATATTGTTAATTAACCATGTCAATGTACACATTTCCAATTAAAACCAGCTGATTAGTTCAACTATTTATTTTTTACGTTTTTGAAACCTAAAATATTGAAATAACTTTCAATTAAAAAAGGAAGATAGTCATGCCACTTGATCAAGGCAAGAAGCACAACATCAATCTCTCTGTAACAAACCCTTACCCCCTTGCATGAATAGTGCTTCATGTGAAGCAAGCACTCAATAAAGGTCTCAGAATTTGAACCTCAAATTGTGGCAACGCTTGACTGTCCCTCTCACTCACAAACAGGGATTGTGTTTAACTGAGGTTTCCCAGTTGTCTCAAAACATAAAATGATAAAGATGTAACAAACCCAAGAAATGAAGCGCCTTTTTCTTTAAATTACTGAGAATTAGTTTTATCATGGTAGCAAGGGGCCTGAAGTGAAGTCATTCACAATGTTGCCTCTTCCTCTCCTCATGACTAAGAGTAACACCATCAGCCAAAATGAGAAGCACAGGCCACAGTCTTTGAAAAGCACAAAGCCACCAAGAAAACAAACAGGTGAAGACCATCAAGAAGAACATATCAGAATGAAAGGATTTTTTTTTAAGCAGAAAACCTACAAGCCAGAGCAACAGAGGTTATAAGAGTATGAAGACACTAATGAAACGTGGCCATGTTTTCCGTCCCTCCAAGTATGTCTGGCATCCCTGTAACGTTAAAGAATAAAATAGCTTAAAAGAACCACCAAAATGGCTTTAAAAATGCAGGAAAGGGGCTTCCCTGGTGGCGCAGTGGTTGAGAGTCCGCCTGCCGTTGCAGGGGACACGAGTTCACGCCCCGGTCCGGGAACATCCCACATGCCGCGGAGCGGCTGGGCCCGTGAGCCATGGACGCTGAGCCTGCGCATCCGGAGCCTGTGCTCCGCAACGGGAGAGGCCACAACAGTGAGAGGCCCGCGTACCGCAAAAAAAAAAGCCGCAGGAAAATGACTAGAGCACTAATACCAGTTAGGAGAATCAAACCAGGCCAAGTGTTTTAGTTCACAGCAGCACTCATGCCTGTGTCTTACTCCTTTTTGCAAAAAAGATGCGACATTTTTTATTCCTGAGTCACAACAAATGTCTCTTAAGTTCCTTGCCAGAAACTAAAAGATTAATAAAGTTCTATATAAATTAGAGCTCACTTAGATACTGCCCATTGCAGACATAATGAAGTCTCCCTGTGTCACCCACTCCATTGATAATATTAAAATCTAACAGGCTCATACCTAACCCTCCAGGAGCCATCGTCAACATACACAGGAACTAAGGAAGCCATCTTCAATAGCTGGAAAAGGAACTCTCAATATGGCTAGATGGTATGGACAATAAGACGCCATTTTTATGAACTGAGTCAGAAAGAATCATTGTAAATATAAAAAGTTCAACAATTTAAGAATTTTATAAAAATAGTTGTTTGATTACTATTAGAAAATAAACATATACATTAGAATACAAACACCAAACTTTAAAAAACATAGTATAAATATTTTGTAACCATTGCAGTAAAGATTAGTTTAAGTATGAATCATCAACAGATGCCAAGTCTAGGGAGAGGTTTTGATGAGGAGGATATTTTCATGGTCTTAAAGTGTCTCCCCATAGATCGCTTACTAGTTCCAAGGGAAAAATTAGTAATAAATGCAGGGAAGAAATTGGAAAACACTTTGGCCAAGTCATGATCAAAATTAATATACCAATGAGGGGCAGATGGGTTTCAGGTACCTCCAGATGTGAAACCCTGAGGACACATTATTTAGGTAGCATTCTCGTAGGGAATGCATAATCTGAATCTAATCATGAGAAAACATCGGAAAAACACTAAAATAAGAAATGTTCCATTAGAAGAAGGGGGAGACTCTATTCTTTAAAAATGGAAGTAATCATAAAAGATAAGATCTTTGGCAATATTCCAGATTAAAAGAGGTTAAAGAGACAAGGGAACTAAATGCAATACCTGACCTAGATGAATCCAATTACTGAAGGAGGGGGAAAATCCTATAAAGAATTATATCAAGTGACAAAATTAGAATATAGACAGTACAGTTTTTATCAACATTAAATTTATGGAAGATGACAGCTGTACTGTCTCTACTGTGGTTTTCAAAGAGAATATCCCCATGGAACTCACTCTCATGTGGTTCAGAAAAAAATATTGTGTGTTGAGGGGAGAGGGGAGGCAGTGGGGGAGACAGAGATAGGGAGAGGGAGAGTACTCAAATGATAAAGCAAACTGGCTAAAATGTTAACAAGTGAATAGAGACAGAAAGTTTATAGATACTCTATTATTATTTGCATGATTTTTCTGTAAGTTTGAAATATCACATTAAAAATATTTTAATATGAAAAGTTTATATGCCTCACTCCAGTATTCTGCCACTTAGTTTGGTAAATACAGTGTTTATACTAAAATGGCATTGTGAAAACAAGACGTCATCATATTATTAACTTAACAACCTTACAAATTACACAATGGCCTGAACAGCCTCAGTGTCAGAGAAGGGGTACTCGTGTCAAAAAAGGCTTTATTTATTTTATTTCATTTATTTATTTATTTTTAAACATCTTTATTGGAGTATAATTGCTTTACAATGGTGTGTTGGTTTCTGCTTTATAACAAAGTGAATCAGTTATACATATACATATGTCCCCATATCTCTTCCCTCTTGCGTCTCTCTCCCTCCCACCCTCCCTATCCCACCCCTCTAGGTGGTCACAAACCACCTAGCTGATCTCCCTGTGCTATGTGGCTGCTTCCCACTAGCTATCTATTTTACATTTGGTAGTGTATATATGTCCATGCCACTCTCTCACTTTGTCCCAGCTTACCCTTCCCCCTCCCCATATCCTCAAGTCCATTCTCTAGTAGGTCTGTGTCTTTATTCCCGTCTTACCCCTAGGTTCTTCATGACATTTTTTTTTCTTAGATTCCATATATATGTATTAGCATACGGTATTTGTTTTTCTCCTTCTGACTTACTTCACTCTGTATGAGAGATTCTAGGTCTATCCACCTCACTACAAATAACTCAATTTCGTTTCTTTTTATGGCTATTATTCCATTGTATATATGTGCCACATCTTCTTTATCCATTCATCTGTTGATGGACACTTAGGCTGCGTCCATGTCCTGGCTATTGTAAATAGAGCTGCAATGAACACTTTGGTAAATGACTCTTTTTGAATTAGGCTTTTCTCAGGGTATATGCCCAGTAGTGGGATTGCTGGGTCATATGGTAGTTCTATTTGTAATTTTTGAAGGAACCTCCATACTGTTCTCCATAGTGGCTGTATAAATTTACATTCCCACCAATGGTGCAAGACCGTTCCCTTTGCTCCACACCCTCTCCAGCATTTATTGTTTCTAGATTATTTGAAGGTGGCCATTCTGACCGGTGTGAGATGATATCTCATTGTAGTTTTGATTTGCATTTCTCTAATGATTAATGATGTTGAGCATTCTTTCATGTGTTTGTTGGCAACCTGTATATCTTCTTTGGAGAAATGTCTATTTAGGTCTTCTGCCCATTTTTGGATTGGGTTGTTTTTTTGTTATTAAGCTGCATGAGCTGCTTGTAAATTTTGGAGATTAATCCTTTGTCAGCTGCTTCATTTGCAAATATTTTCTCCCATTCTGAGGGTTGTCCTTCGGTCTTGTTTATGGTTTCCTTTGCTGTGCAAAAGCTTTTAAGTTTCATTAGGTCCCATTTATTTTTGTTTTTATTTCCATTTCTCTAGGAGGTGGGTCAAAAAGGATCTTGCTGTGATTTATGTCATAGAGCGTTCTGCCTACGTTTTCCTCTAAGAGTTTGATAGTGTCTGGCCTTATATTTAGGTCTTTAATCCATTTTGAGTTTATTTTTGTGTATGGTGTTAGAGAGTGCTCTATTTTCATACTTTTACATGTACCTGTCCAGGTTTCCCAGCACCACTTATTGAAGAGGCTGTCTTTTCTCCACTGTATATTCTAGCCTCCTTTATCAAAGATAAGGTGACCATATGTGCATGGGTTTATCTCTGGGCTTTCTATCCTGTTCCATTGATCTATATTTCTGTTTTTGTGGCAGTACCATACTGTCTTGATTGCTGTAGCTTTGTAGTATAGTCTGAAGTCAGGGAGCCTGATTCCTCCAGCTCCATTATTTGTTCTCAAGATTGCTTTGGCTATTCAGGGTCTTCTGTGTTTCCATAAAAATTGTGAAATGTTTTGTTCTAGTTCTGTGAAAAATGCCATTGGTAGTTTGATAAGGACTGCATTGAATCTGTAGATTGCTTTGGGTAGTATAGTCATTTTCACAATGTTCATTCTTCCAATCCAAGAACATGGTATATCTCTCCATCTATTTGTATCATCTTTAATTTCTTTCATCAATGTCTTATAATTTTCTGCATACAGGTCTTTTGTCTCCTTAGGTAGGTTTATTCCTAGATATTTTATTCTTTTTGTGGCAATGGTAAATGGGAGTGTTTTCTTAATTTCACTCTCAGATTTTTCATCATTAGTGTATAAGAATGCCAGAGATTTCTGTGCATTAATTTTGTATCCTGTTACTTTACCAAATTCACTGATTAGCTCTAGTAGTTTTCTGGTGGCATCTTTAGGATTCTCTATGTATAGTATCATGTCATCTGCAAACAGTGACAACTTTACTTCTTCTTTTCCGATTTGGATTCCTTTTCTTTTTCTTCTCTGACTGCTGTGGCTAGAACTTCCAAAACTGTGGTGGATAAGAGCGGTGAGAGTGGGCAAGCTTGTCTTGTTCCTGATCTTAGTGGAAATGGTTTCAGTTTTTCACCATTGAGGACGATGTTGGCTGTGGGTTTGTCATATATGGCCTTTATTATGTTGAGGAAAGTTCCCTCTATGCCTACTTTCTGCAGGGTTTTTATCATAAATGGGTGTTGAATTTTGTCGAAAGCTTTCTCTGCATCTATTGAGATGATCATATGGTTTTTCTTCTTCAATTGTTAATATGGTGTATCACATTGATTTATTTGCATATATTGAAGAATTCTTGCATTCCTGGAATAAACCCCACTTGATCATGCTGTATGATCCTTTTAATGTGCTGTTGGATTCTGTTTGCTAGCATTTTGTTGAGGATTTTTGCATCTATGTTCATCAGTGATATTGGCTGGTAGTTTTCTTTCTTTGTGACATCTTTGTCTGGTTTTGGTATCAGGGTGATGGTGGCCTCATAGAATGAGTTTGGGAGTGTTTCTCCCTCTGCTATATTTTGGAAGAGTTTGAGAAGGATAGGTGTTAGCTCTTCTCTAAATGTTTAATAGAATTTGCCTGTGAAACCATCTGGTCCTGGGCTTTTGTTTTTGGGACGATTTTTAATCACAGTTTCAGTTTCAGTGCTTTTGATTGGTCTGTTCATATTTTCTATTTCTTCCTGGTTCAGTCTCAGCAGGTTGTGCATTTCTAAGAATTTGTCTATTTCTTCCAGGTTGTCCATTTTATTGGCATAAAGTTGCTTACAGTAATCTCTCATGATTTTTTGTATTTCTGCAGTGTCAGTTGTTACTTCTCCTTTTTCATTTCTAATTCTATTGATTTGAGTCTTCTTTTTTTTTTTTAACTTTATTTATTTATGCTGTGTTGGGTCTTCGTTTCTGTGCGAGGGCTTTCTCTAGCTGTGGCAAGCAGGGGCCACTCTTCATCGCGGTGCAAGGGCCTCTCACCATTGCAGCCTCTCCTGTTGTGGAGCACAGGCTCCAGACGTGCAGGCTCAGCAGTTGTGGCCCCCATGCCCAGTAGCTCCGCGGCACGTGGGATCCTCCCAGACTAGGGTTCAAACCCGTGTCCCCTGCATTAGCAGGCAGACTTCCAACCACTGCGCCACCAGGAGAGCCCTCCCTTTCTTTCTTGATGTCCCTTTTTTTCTTGATGAGTCTGACTAATAGTTTATCAAATTTGTTTATCTTCTCAAAGAACCAGCTTTTAGTTTTCTTGATCTTTGCTATCGTTTCCTTCATTTCTTTTTCATTTATTTCTGATCTGATCTTTATGATTTCTTTCCTTCTGCTAAATTTGGTTTTTTTTTGTTCTTTCTCTAATTGCTTTAGGTGCAAGCTTAAGTTGTTTATTTGAGATGTTTCCTGTTTCTTAAGGTAGGATTGTCTTGCTATAAACTTCCCTCTTTGAACTGCTTTTGCTGCATCCCATAGGTTTTGCGTCATCATGTCTCCATTGTCATTTGTTTCTAGGTATTTTTTGATTTCCTCTTTGATTTCTTCAGTGATCACTTCGTTATTAAGTAGTGTATTGTTTAGCCTCCATGTGTTTGTACAGATCTTTTCCTGTAATTGATATCTAGTCTCACAGCGTTGTGGTTGGAAAAGATACTTGATACGATTTCAATTTTCTTAAATTTACCAAGGCTAGATTTATGACCCAAGATATGATCTATCCTGGAGAATGTTCCATGAGCACTTGAGAAAAATGTGTATTCTGTTGTTTTTGGATGGAATGTCCTATAAATATCAATTAAGTCCATCTTGTTTAATGTACCATTTAAAGCTTGTGTTTCCTTCTTTATTTTCATTTTGGATGATCTGTCCATTGGTGAAAGTGGGGTGTCAACGTCCCCTACTATGATTTTGTTACTGTCGATTTCCCCTTTTATGGCTGTTAGTATTTGCCTTATGTATTGAGGTGCTCCTATGTTGGGTGCATAAATATTTACAATTGTTATATCTTCTTCTTGGATCGATCCCTTGATCATTATGTAGTGTCCTTCTCTGTCTCTTCTAATAGTCTTTATTTTAAAGTCTATTTTGTCTGATATGAGAATTGCTACTCCAGCTTTCTTCTGATTTCCATTTGCAAGGAATACCTTTTTCCATCCCCTCACTTTCAGTTTGTATGTGTCCCTAGGTCTGAACTGGGTCTCTTGTAGACAGCTTATATACAGGTCTTGTTTTTGTAAGCATTCAGCCAGTCTGTGTCTTTTGGTGGGAGCATTTAATCCATTTACATTTAAGGTAAGTATCGATATGTATGTTCCTATTACCATTTTCTTAATTGTTTTGCGTTTGTTATTGTAGGTCTTTTCCTTCTCTTGTGTTTCTTGCTTAGAGAAGTTCCTTTAGCATTTGTTGTAAAGCTGGTTTGGTGGTGCTGAACTCTCTCAGCTTTTGCTTGTCTGTAAAGGTTTTAATTTCTCCATCAAATCTGAATGAGATCCTTGCTGAGTACAGTAATCTTGGTTGTAGGTTTTTATCCTTCATCGCTTTAAATATGTTCTGCCACTCCCTTCTGGCTTGCAGAGTTTCTGCTGAAAGATCAGCTGTTAACCTTATGGGGATTCCCTTGTGTGTTATTTGTTGTTTTTCCCTTGCTGCTTTTAATATGTTTTCTTTGTATTTAATTTTTGATAGTTTGATTAATATGTACCTTGGCGTGTTTCTCCTTGATTTATCCTGTATGGGACTCTCTGTGCTTCCTGGACTTAACTATTTCCTTTCCCATATTAGGAACCTTTTCAACTATAATCTCTTCAAATATTTTCTCAGTCCCTTTCTTTTTCTCTTCTTCTTCTGGGACCCCTGTAATTCGAATGTTGGTGCGTTTAATGTTGTCCCAGAGGTCTCTGAGACTGTCCTCAGTTCTTTTCATTCTTTTTTCTTTATTCTGCACTACAGTAGTTATTTCCACTCTTTTATCTTCCAGGTCACTTATCCGTTCTTCTGCCTCAGTTACTCTGCTATTGATCCCTTCTAGAGTATTTTTAATTTCATTTACTGTGTTGTTCATCATTGCTGTTTCCTCTTTAGTTCTTCTAGGTCCTTGTTAAATGTTTCTTGCATTTTCTGTATTCTATTTCCAAGATTTTGGATCATCTTTACTATCATTATTCTGACTTCTTTTTCAGGTAGACTGCCTATTTGCTCTTCATTTGTTAGGTCTGGTGGGTTTTTACCTTGCTCATTCATCTGCTGTGTGTTTTTCTGTCTTTTCGTTTTGCTTATCTTACTGTGTTTGGGGTCTCCTTTTCGCAGGCTGCAGGTTCGTAGTTCCCGTTGTTTTTGGTGTCTGTACACGGTGGCTAAGGTTGGTTCAGTCAAATACTATAAGAAAAAGTGCTTTGCAAATATCAATTTACTCCTCACAACAATCCCAAGAGGAAGGTTTTTCCTCTGTTTTAACCTCTCTGAAACTAGAATGTATCAATGATACAATGTATACTGTCAAATGGACAGTATATTTTTCATTCTTAGTGGTAAAGCAATGGCACATCTTATAATCAGTGGTCTTGGTTTTGATAAAATATGGTATTATTCCCATACATTCCCTCACATTTATAGATGAGGAAACTGTGGCACCAATGAGAATTACTTAACTTGCTGAAAGTTGCACAGAACAGTCAAGATTCAGTTCCACACAAACTGATCCCAGAATCCACGCTCTTTATCCACTTCTCCCCAACAAGAGTGATACTGTAGCATGGGTGGGCTATTGGCACCAGAGCTGGGAGAAATCCAAAAGTAAGGCTTGCTCTTTGAGGTTACCAGGATCCTGCAAAATGGCCAGGTTGAAGCTCAAGATTGGAGGCAGTGAATTAAAATGGATCTTGAAGTACCTGAGGAGAGAGCCTAGAGTCCTTGTCAGCATCTATTCTCTCTGCAGGAAGCCTGGTTCTGAGTTCCAGTTCCTTCTCTACAGCCACCTCAGGACACATTCTCCACATCTTTATTTTCTCCCTTAGGTTTGTCCTGAAGTTGCCAGTGAATATAATCATAATTCTCTCAGAAATTGCCAAAAAATGACCTAATCAAGCCCTCTGCCTTATATCTTAATCCCTGTAACATCATTGCTGGTAAGTAGTTATCTAGCCTCAGTTCAAACACTTAAGCAGTTCCTTTTATTTTTAGAAAGATGGGAAAAGATACTCCTAATATTAAAGTTCATCTCCTAATTTCCACCCTGCATCCTACATCTGCCCTTAGAACCTGCACAGCAAATTTTAATTCCTCTTCTTCATGACAGTCCTTGTCTTTATTTGAAAACTATAGTCTTAAGATAGTAATTCATAGGCACCCTGCCTGCTTCAAAAACTTGCCATCACCGGAAGTAACGGAGGCAGAAACAGCTAGCAGTAGTGAAAACATAAGCAAAGTGCTAAGAAAACACAGAGAAAGGGCAGCTCCTTTGTGGGGGACAGAGGGTGAGGGAGAGGGAAGGAGTAAAAGTTCACAGAGGAGGTGGACTGCGAGGGGTAAAGTGCTGTCAGCCTGTGTCAAAATTCAGTATGACAATGAGGGGAAAATTTTATAAAAACAAAAAGCTGAACTTTTAAACATATGAAATGTTTCTGGTTTCTAACATTCTTGCTTTCATTTTATGATTCTGGGCAGAAGGCTCATTGGCTTGTACAATTTGTGCAGTGCCGAATGCATAGATAACCGTCCTACTGACAGCGGAATGTAGGGTTGGAATAAACAAAGTGAAACTTACCATCTGTGTGGTACCATCTGATTCAAAGCAATAACACGTACTGAAGATTTTACTTGTATTATTCACTAACAATATGTTGCCTCAGGTACTTCAGTTCTATTCATCTTAGGTAAGAAACTAGCACAAATGCAATCTCTGTAACTGCTTCTTAATAATCAGTGACCAAGTCATTCTGGTCTAATACATACCTCCCCACACACTCCCCAGCAGCCTTTGTTCCACTGTAACTTATTTGACCCACTATTACAACATGGATAGTGCCTAATATGCCACAACCCTATATGTAAGACCAGAAAAAATATATATGTAGTTTGGTAACGCAGTAGAAGCTGCTGTATAAAGAACACTTATAACCTTTACTGTAAGTGATCTTTCTTTCCATCTGATGTTAAATGAGTCACTTACTGCTCCAGGAGCAAATGAAATGTCTGTAATACTGTTGGAACTTTTAGATATACATACTGTAAGAAGCTGGGGAACTAGTATAATTTTGTACGACTTTATCATGGTCTGTAACTTAATCCTATATCGTCATTAGACAATTTGGTGATCTCTAAAGCACATGTTGGCTTCTTTGTATGGTCCAGTTCTCTATCAATCAGTTCAGTGTGATACCTTCTGAGCAAGGATAACAGAATTTAAAGATTACTATTACAAATTAACACTACTGGTGCATGTCGTTCCTACAGACCATAAAAATATTTGTATAGATTTTACAATTACACAGTACTTTCCAATTCATTTGACACTCGCAATAATCTTGTGAGATACCTTCATTTTACAAGTGAAGAAACTAAAGTTCAAAGACATCAAATGAGTAGCCCAAGTCTCTACAGCCAGTAAGCAGCAGGGCTGGATCTCAACCCAGATCCTCTGACTGCAATTTCCAGGATCTTTCTATTAATGAAACCATGGCTACCTCAGTTGCACACCTAACTCTAGCCCAGATCAACCCACTGTCTGCTGCATGTTCTCTTCTGTAATGAATCCAACCAGATGGCAGTGGCTATATACTACCATTGTCCTGAGGGGCTTTCAGAGAGGCTTGTAGTAGGTGGATGCAGAATGACACTCTAGACCAGCGCTGTCTAAAAGAACCTTCTCCAATGGCGGAAATGTTCTACACATGAGCTGTTTAATACACTAGCCACTAGCCACATGTGGTTACAGAGCACTTGAAATGCATACTGAGAAACTGAACTTTTAATATTTTTTAATTCTAATTAATTTAAATTTAAATGGCTATGTGTGGCCAGTGGCTACCTTAACGGGGAGCACAGTTTGACCTTGGAAGCAGAACTTAGATTGGAAGCAGAACTTAGGGTTTTAATGTTGTAGCCTTAAGCACAAATGAAAAAGAAAATCAATTAAATAATGAGCTGAGAGGACAGCACTAGCTCATGGGAACTAGAATGGATCCGATACCATCAAAAGTAATACAACCAAAAGATAATCACAGAATAATCTTTCAATCTTTGTAAACTCTCTGGTCAGCCAAATCTAATGAGTGACTATATAAGTCCAGGCCTGCTAATAGTATAAACTATGCAGGGCAAGGAACTCAACATTATTCTATAGGCCACAATGGGTTTCCTGGGAAAAAAGAGCTCATCACTCTACATGGAAGCTAATCCAACTAAATTATAAATAGATGATGGATGTGAAAAGCAAGGTGTCTTTAATAAATCAGGCATTATTCCTCTAATTATACTTTATCCGAGTACTGAAGCATCTCAAAGGCCATATCCTTGTCTCTGTCCTTACAGTAAGTATCACATCCATACGTCTAACACCATCCATACCACTTCCTTCCAAAACGTGTCTTCCCCCCTCAGTCACCTAGCTAGGCACTAAGAGGTTTCAATTAACTAAAAGTGATAGACTTGTTTGGCATCAAATCTTTCTCTGTGTTAAAATTATTGAGACTTTCAAAACGCCTAGATAGGTTTCATAAGTCCCAAGAATAAAAGCAATTGTCATTTCTTTTTCCTTTACCTTTACTTTACTGGTGCTGATAACAGAACTGAACCGCAAGTCAAGAGCCTGGGGTCCTGGTTCTGACTCTTTGACTACTAGATGTTTAGCCCTCTACAAACCACTTAACTTCACACTGCCTCAGTTTTCTCATTTGTAAATTGATGGGATGATTAGATCAACCTCTAAAGTAATTTCTAGCTGTAAAACTCTACCATTCTGTGATATCCTCAATAGTTTTCAGTTGAGTTCGAGGTCTTTCTTAGAGCCTCCTATTAAGAAAGTCACATATTTGGTTTACGTAGCCAAAACTGTGATATGTGCAATCTGCTTCAAAAATTCACAGATCAACAATCCACCCATTCTCCAAAATTCCGAGTATACCAATTCTTTCCTTACAGAAAAAGCCATTCATTTCTAGTATTTCAAAACACAAATCCTTCCTAACTGTGCAAATTAAAAGTACATTCAAGAGGCAAGGATCTAATTACTTATACTATTAACAACCTGGAGCATCAGGAAAAAAACACATGCTAACGCGGACCTTTTTGGATTACTTTTTGCTTTTCATTTATCTCTGCAACTGTACTCACTCACACTGAAGCCACACTCTCTCAGATTGTCTTTCCAGCTCCTGGGTTCTACAATTCTGAACCTGTCTCCTCTAGCAGTACCTGAAAAAAAACTATTCATAAGAAAAGAACAAACAGCTTTTCTACCTATGTGAAGGCTTCGTTGGGAACTTGGATTTATTTATACTCAAAAAATCCACTTCTGAAACGGAACTTGAGTAATTTTAGCTGGCATTTAGTCGGCATAGTTGGGTAATCTTCTAAACCTGTTCAGTGTAGGTGATTTGTACTGAGGCAGGACCCTCTATAGGCAGTGAGCTCCTTGTGAACTGAGTCCCTTTCGTTTCTACAACTGTGTTCCAACTTAATTTCACTTAATCCACAGGCCCATGCTAACAAAGGTAAACACTATCTCTTTGACTCCTTCTGTCCATCCTTGTCATTCATTCTCTTCACACCTGTTCACTTCCCTCAGCTTCTGTTCTTTCACATGGGCTTTATGTCTTCTAGTCTCAGTAACTTGTTCTTGACAATCCATCATTTCAATTAATGCTGTCTTGTGATCCAAGGGTGGTAGCAGGCTAATGCTCGTGGGCTATGTGAGGCAAAAGGAGGTAGCATAGCTAAACTAAATCACCCTCACAGAGATGGACCTACAGGGATTTAGTCTCACTGGCATAAGGTCCTAATCACCTGGCGAAAAGGCCTACCTGCTGGTCACTCATCACTTCTGAGAGAATCAAGAAACAGGATGCTATCACATTTCTAGGAAGCGATCAGAGGTATATAAGCTCTGACAGATACATAATCAGCTAGGAGGAAGATGAAAAGCAACACGATAATCAGAAGCTGAGGCTCCTAGAAATTACTGCTGGAGTATCTAAAATTCTTACTAAAATTATCAAGAAGTCTCATAGTTTCTCGGGGGGGAAGATGAAGCTATATGAAGAGAGGCTTCACTAGTAGGGAAATCCCAAGGGTAACAAGAACTGACTCATCTTAAGAAGATCTCCATGAGATATCAACAGGTAGAACAGCAAGCACTGTGAGAATCAAGCCTTTCTGCTTCCTTTCTCTCCATTCCTTCCCAGCATTTGGACTCATTGAGCAACAAAGGAACGCCTTTTGTTCTACAAGCTCACGTGCAGAGAGCTTACTTCCATCTGCCCTTTTTGTCCCCAGTGATTCCTAGGATCTGCATTCTTCTCTACCCAACCCACATGTAAGAAGGTTAGACATAGATTATGATCTGTGCTTTTAGTTTTACAGCAAAATCAGACTGCTGGTATTCCAAGCCCTGATAAGCTTATCTTGAATAACTTAAGCTCCCATTACCCTTCATTGGTAAATTTTTTATGAAGGTTTTTGCCCTTAAAGTTCCCAGTTGTTTAAAACAAATCAAAAAAAAGAAGAAAAAGAGAAAGGAAGGGAAGGGAAGGGAAGGGAAGGAAAGGGAAAGGGAAGAGAGAAAGGAAGAAAGGAAGAAAGGAAAAGGAAAAGAAAAAGGAAAAGAAAAAAAGTTCTAAAGATATAACTATTCCTTCTGAGGTAGAAAGTAGCGTATACTTTAACTGACTCGAGCTCATCCAGCAACATATACCGAAAGACAGCTCTTAGGGGACTAGTGATGCTATCTTCTAAGTGTGACCTTTGTGAGTTGTGGAGAAATGGGGCCCAGAACCTTTATGTGGCCAATCCCAGTTCTCAACGCATTTCCATCCCGACACACAAACATACTCTTACATAGGAATCAGTAAGTATTTCTATCTTAAGTATTCCTGTGCTACTCATTAAAATGAGAGCATGGGTTTTGGAGCCAGTCAAATCTGGGTTCAAGTCCCAACTCTGGAATTTGTTAGCAGCTCTATATCCTTGAGCAAGTAATGACCTCCCTACAACCCAGTTTCCTCATCTATAAAGTGAAGATTCAAACACTACTTCACAGCCTCTTTGTAAGGATTAAGATTTAAATAAAATAACTAAGAGAAAGGGATTAGCATAGTGCAAGGCACACAGTGTTCAGCTTTTGTTGTAGTTTCTATTATTTGGGTCACTTCTTTCTCCATTACTAGAGGTCTTTGGTTCTATTATCCTATGATCCTATTTGTCATGTTACCAGCTTCAAGAAAGTCTTATCTTGGACTAAACCCAGCATTTCCAATCCAATCTAATCTATATAATCAGGTATCTCAGCTACTTAAGAGAAAAGTGCCAAATAAAGCATTATTTGTTCTGTTCCACAGCCACAAACATATTAAGTAGCTCTATCATAAATGTGTAACTAGTTTTCAGGAGAATCACATGAGAGTGTCTGGACATATCAGTACCATAAAAACAAGTCAAGGGCAGGTCCTACTATGTATAGGTTAATGGCATCATCTGCAGAAATAAAAAATAACATCATAAACCACCAACTTTCCAACCTTCTATCTAATACAGAAATGTACGAAGATTGGAACAATGTTCCAATTTTAACACTATTCCAAAAACAAACCTGTACACTATTTTTAATTTTCTTAAACTAGTCAGCTGGAAAATCTCTATACTTTTTATTTTCTATTTCTATTTTTATTATTTTGTTGTATTATATCATTTTCTTTAAATCACTCAAAATCCTTTAGGGAAAAATAATATAAAAATAAGCAAAGAAACACTGAAAAATCAACTAATCACAAGAGGTATTGAGTGCTCACTCCTCTGAAACACACACAGCCTTATCTGATTTACCCCCCAATCATATTTAATGAGTATTAGCAGAGTTCCTTCATGCTGAGTCCTTTAGTCTGGGGGTTGTTTGTTGCATTTGTAACTACTACAAGACATTTCTTTTTCCACAGAGGAAACTAAAGTAATTCAGTATGAGTTAATAAGACACCCAACAAGTAGAAGTTAAAATCCTGTATCTTCAAATTTTAAAAATATAACTAATTCTATAGCACAAAAGAAAAAAGTATTTATTTCAGCCACTCTACCTATCTAACCTCTCTGAACAGCTCATCCAAATCCAATTCTTTCCTCCTCTTCACCCACCCCATCCAATCCCATCACTGAATGCTGTTGAGGTGTCCACTGCTCTCCATCTCCACTGCCCCACACTAGTCTAAGCTAATACTGCCAGAACTGCTGCAACCATGTTCTTTACTGGAAGCCTTGCTTCTACTCTTGCCCTTACCAACCTATTCTCCACACAGCAACTGGTGGGTGCCCTGCCACTACACTCAGAATAAAAGCCAATTCCTTACCAAGCCCTAAGAACACCTTACAGGATCTTGCCCTGACCATTTCTCCTACTCCATCAGGCGTCACCCTCCCCTCATCTTCCTCTGGTTCACCACCCATGTGGGCTCCTTTCAATTCCTTGTATACATCAGGTCCTTCTGCCCTCAGGAACTTCCTTCAGACATACTTTATTATCTCTAGTTTCCATTAGACTGCAAGCTAATGCTAATTTCCATTAGACTGTGAGAACTGCTTTTATTCAGCAGTATGTACCCAGCACCTGAATAAAGTCTGGCACACAACAGGTGTTCAAAGAATATATGCGAAAAGAATAAATGAATGGGAACAGAAAATAAATTTTAATGTCAAACACCTTCAATGGAAGCCATATGAGAAACCAGCCTCAATGAGAGGAAATTCAAAATAAACCATTTTAAATTTAATATTCAAGATGGACACTCATAAGAAAACAGATTCTTCAGCAATGCTCTTAGAAACCAAAACAGAGATTAACGGAAGAGTTTTGAAAACTGAGCACAATGTGCCTCTTCTCTGGTTTTGACAATCTGTTTTCACTGCTGAATCTCTTTCAATTCTATCTTAAAAGAAGCCAAGAAGTAGCCCATAAAAGGAATATGCAAACAGTTAAAACACTAACCAGAACTAAGAGACAACTGTGCTGCCAGCTGCTCCAAATAACATAAACAATAAATGCCTTCACATCACTAATTCTTGATAAGCAAGGCAACAGGAGGGGAAAATTCTAAACTCAAGCTCTGAAACATACTGAAACCATAATACTATGCCTGAGCCATCAGCATTCACAGGATCAAACCAAGGATGCTGCTTTCCCCCAAGCCCATTGCAAATAAACAAGATGCTAGATCTGAAGTATGATAGTTGAAATTCTGACCTACCCGATAGTTCTACTCCTGCATATTGAGGTAGCCCAACTATCTCTTGTGAGGTTCTTCCCTCTTTTAATCATGAGGTTTCGAGTGTAGGGGCCCCAGTCTCAATCCCCTACGGTTCACTGGAAACGGTAATAAAGTATCTACATGTTTTGCCCAAATTTTCAAACCATCTAATAGAAACTGAAGGTTGACTAAGGGTAAGCTACAAGGCTAATAAACATCCTTTTTTTTTTCGTGTGAGCTGGAATTAAATCAACTTAGTGTGGTTATGTTAGCTATTTGCAGTTGTTTGATATTCCCTGCTATAATGTCTTTCTTTTAATTGAATGACATAATACAGATGCAAGTGTATTTGCAGATAATACCTTTTAAAACATGGATTAAGTAGACAAAAGTAATTTTAAAGGGTTCTTATTTAAGATAAGGTTGAAGCTTCCTGAAATATATCATAGTATTTGGGCAACAAAAACACTGTAGTTTTGGGCAAAAGCGTCCAATTAAGAAGCTCCTTCTTCACTAACATCATGACTGGTGGGCAGCAATTTCTGCCATGTTCCCATCCTTTACAACCCAAAATATGCTCGCCTTAGTCGATATTAAAAGAGCTTAAAAAGCAGATGATTAACTAAGTCATACTTTTCTTCTACAGAGTCCAAATATAGACTCAAATAACAAAACATAAGCATTTACTCTGTATTTTGAAGAGGTTTTATCTTAGAAGAAATAACTATTTTTGCAAAAACAAAGAAAGGAAATTCTAATTCTAAATCCATACTCAAATCACTCGTGGCTTTACTCCCAGAGGAGAGGGTAGAGCTAATGAGGACTTCACATCAGTGGTCTGGGTTGCTTTACACAAGCAGGTAGATGGAGAGACCAGTGAGCATACCAGGTCTTCATTTCTTCTGCTGCCTTACTACTCCTAGGGAGCCCAACCATACTGTATCATTACTCAGAATGTTTTTATGTTTTGATAATAGCCTCTTCGCCTTGAGTCCCCTCATGGAGGAACTAATTAAAAGCATTTCTCCCTGGAGAAACCAAGACACAGTGAGGTTAAAAGTGAGTGGACAGGGCTCCCCTGGTGGCGCAGTGGTTGAGAGTCCGCCTGCAGATGCAGGGGACACGGGTTCGTGCCCGGGTCTGGGAAGATCCCACATGCCGCGGAGCGGCTGGGCCCGTGAGCCATGGCCGCTGAGCCTGCGTGTCTGGAGCCTGCGCTCCGCAACGGGAGAGGCCACAACAGTGAGAGGCCCCCGTACCACAAAAAAAAAAAAAAAGTGAGTGGACAAAGTCATACAATTGCTGACTAAGCAAGAATTCATAACCTCTTTCCTAATTCAATGTTCAATATATCAAATATTCCTGTTGGATATTCCATGTATTAAATGAAATAACCTTAATATTTGAATCCAATATAACAGAATAGCTTATATAGTTCTTTATGCTTTCATTATTATTCTGCATGAAGTGTATTTTGCCAAAGTTACCTAAGCAAAAAACACAAGTTCTTAAAGTCTAGCCTGATGCCTTAAAAAGAAAATATATCAATTACTGTGATACTAGTCACAAACTCAGAACACTCATAAACTCTATGGAATTGTCAATTTAGGGCTGAACATGTCTTTTGCCAAAGAAGGTGCTGGTTTTTTGTTGCTTTGTTTCCTCCTGATCTGTACGCTGACTTCACCTTAGCTGGGCTGCTACACATAAGTGTAATTACAGTGACTGACTCCAGAAGGTGAGTGCCATCAATGCCTAAAGAAATGATCAAGATCGTGCAGAAGCAGCTTCTTAACAAGAAGGACAAATAAGCAGAAGCCTTCCTTTCATGAAACACTAAAACCTCCTCTATCGAAAGTCATAATAACATATCAATACTTTTATAAATTTGGTGTCCCTGAAACAGTTACTCAAATACAGTTGATTAAATTAACTATACCAGATAACTTCAGAAGCCACACCAAACAGTCTTCCTTTATTGGCCGGGTCAAGTAACAAAGTTGTCCATGAAGTTTAACGGCTCTTTGTAGACCCCTGTTTATGAACTTGTATTGCACTCCGTACACACCACTCACACCTCTCAACCCCCGCAGGTCCCCCTCCACACACACGTAAAGCTAATAAGTTGCATTCCTAACTATGACTCACATTAACTAAGAACCAGAAGATTAAAACAAAATTCTCGGCTATGACTAAGCAAAATGATTTAATTAATATAGTTAAGAAAAACACATGTTGTTAAAAGTAAAAGTAATCATATGAAAACAGAAGATAATGGCGGAAATGCAGCTTTAAACATGATTCTTGTAAGATGTCCCTAGAAAAATGCCCACATTTTTCTTTAAGGGCTGAAGAATCAGCAGCAATAACCCAAACCTATCATGCCCATAGGTGGTTTTAAAAGAGTTCTATTCAGTATTGGCAGTTTTCCACATTAGTATTTCTTCTTTTTTGATCTTCTGTTTTACAAAATTGCATTTGAGAGTTTTTACAATTTCTTTCCTGTATCAATTCTGAAATAAAATGGACTTTAGGTAAGAAAAACCAAGACCCTCATATTCAGTAAAAATCATCTCCTTAGCCCCTCCTCCGCTACAAATCACCATAGTTTTTACTGTTTCTCTTTCTCAGAAACAAAAACAAAAAGGCCCATGAAATTTGAGAGTATGATATGTAAGCTATATTTAGTTTTATGCTTATATTTACACTGAAGCGATACAGAGCCCTGGCTTTCAAAAACGACAGGAGAATGAAAGTCTTTCACCTACAAGGAAAAATCTATAACCAGAAATTTAATATTCATTAAGGAACCTCAAACCTTCGCGCCACCTCCTCTGTGTCAGTCACACACACGCCGCCCCGCCCCCCGCGCTGTCAGTCCCGGCTCTGGCCCCCGGCTGAACCGGCGGCGCTGACGTCAGCTGGCGACCGCGGCCGCATTCCTAAACAGTTCAGACAAACCCACTGGTGGGAAGCTTCGAAAGCCCTCAGCTGTAGTGAAGAAAGCAAAGGCTTGGCCGGCAGCCAGACTCCTGAGCTCAGCATTTTGTAATGCACTTCCTTTTTACTTAACAGCTTGCATAATGCCTTTAACCCTTCCTTTACCTGCTTCGCACCTTTAACCCCTTCTCCTCCCGGTCCAAGTTCAAAGCAAACTTCGAAACTCGGTCTCCCACAGGTTTTCATGTACTCTGCCCCAAATCACAACTGACTGATTTTTAATATTGCTGAAGAGGCACTTTAATTAAACATACATGCTCCCCCTGAACGGCCCACGTTTTGCCCCTTAGAGTGTTATTTTTCAAGCAAGGAAACTAAAACATTTTATTAAAACAATATATACACTACTATGTATAAAATAGATAACTAATGAGAACCTATGTATATAGCACAGGGAACTCTACTCAATGCTCTGTGGTGACCTAAATGGGAAGGAAATCCAAGGAAGAGGGGATATATGTATACACTGGCTGATACACTGCTGTACAGCAGAAACACAACATTGTAGAGCAACTATACTCCAATTTAAAAAAAAAACCAATATATTTAAATGTTCAAGTTTTTCAAGACCCTTCCTTCATAATTTATTTCTCAGAACTTATTTTTTCTAGAGATACCTTCAAAAAATCCAAACAAAAAGAACAAAAGGGTATGTGCAGTGGAAAGACTCCCTCCAACCCTGTGCCCCCTTGCCATCCAGTTCTCACTCCATGAAAACGAATGTGATTTATTTCCCTTGTATTCACCCAGAAGTAGTTTAGTTACATGTAAGGAAACAGAAATATATTCTATTTTCTCCCTTTTTACCCAAATGGTAAACACCACAAGTGCTTTCTCCGTTGCTTCCTTCTTTTTTTAGAACTGCGAGGAATTCCACCACACTTTACAGTATTTACCAGTCCCCTGTATGTGAGCATTTAGGCAATTTCCAATTTTTCTGCTATTACAAATACAGGTTTATGTGTATGAGAAAATAGCCTTTTGTCTGTGATGAGAGTTTGAAGGAACTTTTTATATATTAAGGAAATTAGCCCTTTGTCTGTGTTAAGAGCTGCAAAAATGTTTTTTCCAGTTAGGTGAATTTGGTGGTTTCTGTCACACAGAAAGTTAGAGATTTTATGTAACTGAACTGCTATCAATCTATTCTTTTATGGCTCCTGGTTATTGTACCAGATGTAGACTGTCATTCCCCATGCAGTTTATAAAAGAATTATCCTATGGTTTCTTCCAATACTTACTATATGTTTTCAGTTTTATATTACAGTATTTGGAGTTTGTACTTTATTTTTTCCTAGATGAATATCCACTAGTCCCAACATTATCCATTGAATAATCTATCTTTACTCAGTGTTTTGAAACGCTGCCCTAATTATATTTACTAAATTACTTTATGTCAGTTGGGTTCACAGGATTTTTACGCTGCATTTACCATCAGTGATCATTTTTTAAACTAGGAAAAAGATATGTTCTGTATAGCAACAAAATCCAGTTTCAATAAATACATTTCAGATTTGAGTTTTATTTATTTTTAAACCAAACTAAATCCTTTTCTGGAATTCTGGGATAAATTAAATCATAACAACATTCAAAGACATACTAAAATACTGTCTAATGTGATTTCAAAGTAACTGATGTTTTGAAAATAAATATCCATACAGAAACATCACTCTTGGCTAATTGTGGCAAGTACTTTTACTCTTCATAAAGACTTCACATAATAACCAGAAAGATTTAAAATGTTGAAGACACTGTTAAAACAAAACTTTGATACAGATTGTGAACAACTTTGATTTTTTTCTTAACTGTTGATGCAGTTTTTATTTTATTTTGGCCCTGCCACGCAGCATGCGGGATCCTCTCCAACCAGGGATTGAACCCGTGCCCCCTGCAGTGGAAGCACAGAGTCTTAACCACTGGACCACCAGGGAAGTCCAACTTTGACTTTTAGTGTACCCTTTAGTACTCTTTTAAAGAAAAATAAGTGACAAATGAGGATGAACTAGTCCTTTCAACTCGTTTTTGCCCTTCTTTCCATATCTGTCAGTGATTATTCCACCAGGTGTATATGAAACTCCTACGTTTTATATTTATATAACCCACCATATTGACAAACAATTACTTATTCTGTTTAGTATATAAATTATTAAGGATGCACCTGGTTTTAACTTTAAGGAGATGTTAAAAGACTGTAATATGCAGAAATCATCCGTTGCTGAAAACACAGCATAATCCACTATTTTGAAAAGGACCTCATCAGGTTAGGTATGTGCTTCCCTAAAGGAACAGCAAGATGATAGAGACCTTCAGACCTAAGGCTCAAAGCACCAGTATGTTAATGGAGGAAGAGAGGGCAGGAAGCAGGGGGCAGGGATGAGGAGGAAAATATAGATCGGCCAAAGCAGGGAGAAGCCCCAAACCCTGAGACAAAGAAGACCCTAATGCAGCTCAGGCTGTCCTCTGTACGATGAGGCTGTCATTTATTTCACAGTCATCACAGGTCCCTGTCCTCTCAGGACAGGCCTGCCACTGAGTCACAAGACCACAAACTGTGTCAAGAGAAAGTCTTTTTAAAGCTATTTTCCTTGTGTGGTACAGAAATACTGCATGTAGTATACAGTTTTTAAAGTTCTGAAATGCAACTCAAATATAAGACGTTATCATTCTAACTAAGATGTGGTGCTACAATTATATTTATGGAGTTACCATTTTAAACTCTGAGCCCATTTCCCTATAAAAGCTATGACACACAGAATAAAGTCCAAACAGAAATTACTTTAAAGCTCCTGACACTCTGCCCCTAATCTATGCTTCCACTCTTTTTTCAAGGAGCCTACACTTTGGCCCCAAGAGAGCAGGGCCTGCTGTTTCTCAAACATGCCTGTTGACTTTGCTCATATTTTCCTGTACCTGGAATATCCTCCCAACAAGAGAATACCAATATGATGCTGATGGTGATGAAGAATGCTAAAGAGAAATGTCATCAAAATACATGTTTAAAATTCTCATATTAGGGACTTCCCTGGTGGCACAGTGGTTAAGAATACACCTGCCAACGCAAGGGACACGGGTTCAAGCCCTGGTCTGGGAAGATCCCACATGCCGCAGAACAACTAAGCCTGTGCACCACAACTACTGAGCCCGCGTGCCACAGCTACTAAAGCCCGTGTGCCTAGAACCTGTGCTCCGCAACAAGAGAAAGCCACCGCAATGAGAAGCCTGCACACCACAACGAAGAGTAGCCCCCGCTCACCACAACTAGAGAAAGCCCCCACACAGCAATGAAGACCCAATGAAGCCAAAAATAAATAAATAAATTTATTTTAAATCTCAAATTAATATGAAGATGAAAGAAACTAAGGAAACACTATATTCCACTAAAAAGACGGGCCACTATGAAGAAAAACAATGTGGATCCTCTTTATAAAAAAATCTACCTAGATATGTCAATTATGTGAACAAAGTACATATTTTTAATTAGTCTCATCTTTGAGCAAGGGTGAGGATGTCAGCTTACCCATTACATCTTCAAGTGCAGCTTTCCATCAACTTCCAAATTAAAAGGAATATAAAGGAGTACAAAATATACTTTTTCTTGTAGAACACAGAAAGATATTTGGATTTTAAAAAATTTTTTTATTTTATATTGGAGTATAGTTGACTCACAATGTTTTGTTAGTTTCAGGTGTAGAGCAGGGATTTAGTTACACACATTCATGTATCTATTCTTTTTTCAGATTCTTTTCCTGTATAGGTTATTACAGAGTATTGACTAGAGTTCTCTGTGCTCTATAGTAAGTCCTTGTTGATTATCTATTTTACATATAGTAGTGTGCATATGCCAATCCCAATCTCCCAATTCATCATCCCTCCCACCTTTCCCCCATGGAAGCCAAAGGCAGTCCTCTAAGTCTGTGAGTCTATTTCTCTTCAGTAAACAAGTTTACCTGCATCATTTTTTTAGATTCCACATGTAAGTGATATCATATGATACTTGTCTTTCTCTGTGTGACTTACTTCACTTAGTATTGGTAATCTCTAGGTCCAACCATGTTGCTGCAAATGGAATTATTTCATTCTTTTTATGGCTGAGTAATATTCTCCATATATATGTACCACTTCTTTAACCATTCATCTGTTGATGGACATTTAGGTTGCTTCTATGTCTTGATTATTGTAAACAGTGCCGCAATGAACACTGGGGTGCATGTATCTTTTCAAATTATGGCTTTCTCCAGATATATGCCCAGGAGTGGGATTGCTGGATCATATGGTAGCTCTATTTCTACCTTTATAAGGAACCTCCATACTGTTCTCCTGGCTGTACCAATTTAGACTGCCACTGAGAGTGTAGGAGAGTTCCCTTTTCCCCACACCCTCTCCAGCCTTTGTTGTTTGTAGACTTTTTGATGATGACCATTCTGACCAGTGTGAGGTGATACCTCATTGTAGTTTTCAGTTGCATTTCTCTAACAATTAGCAATGTTGAGCATCTTTTCAAGTGGTTTTTGGACATCTGTACGTCTTCTTTGGAGAAATGTCTATTTAGATCCTCAGCCCATTTTTTGATTTTTTTTTTTTTTGATATTGAGCTGCATGAGTTGTTTGTATATTTTGGAGATTAATCCCTTGTCGGTCACTTCAGTTGCAAATATTTTCTCCCATTCTGTGGGTTGTCTTTTTGTTTTGTTTATGGTCTCCTTTGTTATGAAAAAACTTTTAAGTTTAATTAGGTGCCATTTGTTTGTTTTTATTTTCATGATTCTAGGAGGTGGCTGCAAAAAGATATTGCTACTATTTATGTCAAAGAGTGTTCTGCCTATGTTTTCCTCTAGGAGTTTTATAGTATCTGGTCTTATATTTACATCTTTAATCCATATTGAGTTTATTTTTGTATATGGTGTTAGAGAATGTTCTAATTTCATTCTTTTATATGTAGTTGACCAGTTTTCCCAGCACCACTTACTGAAGTAACTTTCTTTTCTCCACTGTATATTCTTGCCTTCTTTGTCGTAGATTAATTGACGAGAGCTGCGTGGGTTTATTTCTGGGCATTCTGTCCTGTTCTGTTGATCTACGTGTCTGGTTTTTGTGCCAGTACCATACTGCTTTGATGACTGTAGCTTTGTAGTATAGTCTTAAGTCAGGAAGCCTGATACCTCCACCTCTGTTCTTCTGTCTCAAGATTGTTTTAGCTATTTGGGGTCTTTTGGGTTTCCGTACAAATTTTAAAGTTTTTTGTTCCAGTTCTGTGAAAAATGCCATTGGTCATTTGATAGGAATTGCACTGAATCTGTAGACTGCCTGGAGTAGTATAGTCATTTTGACAATATTGATTCTCCCAATCCAAGAACATGGTATATCTTTCCATCCGTTTGTGTCATCTTCAATTTCCTTCACCAGTGTCCTACAGTATTCACAGAATAGGTTTTTGCCTCCTTAAGCAGGCTTATTCCTAAGTGCTTTACTCTTTTTGATGTGATGGTCAATGGGATTTTTTCCCTTAATTTCTCTTTCCGATCTTCTTTTGTTACTACATAGGAATGCAAGGGATTTCCGTGTATTAATTGGTATCCTGCAACTTTACCGAATTCATTGATGAGCCCTAGTAGTTTTCTGGTAACATCTTTAGAACTTTCTATGTATAGTGTCATGTTATCTGCAATCAGTGACAGTTTTGCTTCTTCGTTTCCAATTTGGATTCCTTTTATTTCTTTTTCTTCTCTGATTGCCACGGTTAGGACTTCCAAAACTATGTTGAATAAAAGTGATGAGAGTGGACATCCTTGTCTTGTTCCTGATCTTAAGAGGAAATGCTTTCAGCTTTTCACTGCTGAAAATTATGTTAGCTGTGGGTTTGTCATACATGGCCTTTATTACATTGAGGTAGGTTCCCTCTATGCTCACGTTCTGGAGAATTTTTATCATAAATGGGTGTTGTATTTTGTGAAAAGCTTTTACTGTGTCTATTGTGATGATCATATGGTTTGTATTCTTGTTTGTTACCGTGGTGTATCACTCTGATTGATTTGTGGATATTGAAGAATACCTGCATCCCTGGGATAAATCCCACTTGATCATAGCATATGATCCTTTTAATGTATTGTTTGATTTGGTTTGCTAGTATTTTGTTGAGGACTTTTCCATCTATGTTCATCAGTGATATTGGCCCGCAATTTTCTTTTTTTTCATCATTTTTTTTTTTTTTTTTTTTTTGGCAGCACTGGGTCTTTGTTGCTGCACACGGGCTTTTTTCTCTAGTTGCAGAGAGCAGGGGTTACTCTTCGTTGTGGTGCACAGCCTTCTCATTGTGGTGGCTTCTCTTGTTGCAGAGCTCAGGCTCTAGGTGCGGGGGCTTCAGTAGTTGTGGCTCCTAAGCTCTAGAGCGCAGGCTCAGTAGTTGTGGCGTACGGGCTTAGCTGCTCCGCAGCATGTGGGATCTTCCCAGACCAGGGCTAAAACCCGTGTCCCCTGCATTGGCAGGCAGATTCTTAACCACCACACCACCAGGGAAGCCCTAATTTTCTCTCTTTTTTTTTTTTGTGGTGTCTTTGTCTGGTTTTAGTATCAGAGTAATGGTGGCCTCAGAGAATGAGTTTGGGAGTGTTCCTTCCTCTGCAATTTTTTGGAAGAGTTTCAAAAGGATAGGCATTAACTATTCTCTAAATATTTGGTAGAATTCGCCTGTGAAGCCATCTGGTCCTGGGCTTTTGTTTACTGGAAGTTTTTAAATCACATATTCAATTTCAGTACTTGTGATTGGTCTGTTCATATTTTCTATTTCTTCCTGGTTCAGTCTTGGAAGGTTGAACCCTTCTAAAACTTTCTCCATTTCTTCTAGGTTGTCCATTTTATTGCATGTAGTTGCCTGTAGTAGTCTCTTAGGATCCTTTGTATTTCTATGGTGTCAGTTGTAACTTCTCCTTTTTCTTTTTAAATTTTATTGATTTGAGCCCTCTCCCTTTTTTTCCTGATGAGCCTGGCTGGAGGTTTATCAATTTTGTTTACCTTTTCAAAGAACCAGCTTTTAGTTTCATTGATCTTTGCTATTGTTTTGTTTTTATTTCATTTATTTTTGCTCTGATCTTTATGATTTCTTTCCTTCTACTAGCTTTGGATTTTGTTTGTTCTTCTTTCTCTAGTTGCTTCAGGTGTAAGGTTAGGTTGTTTGAGTTGTTTCCTGAGGTAATCTTGTATCGCTATAAACTTCCCTCTTAGAACTGCTTTTGCTGCGTCCCATAGGTTTTGCATTGTCATGTTTTTGTTGTCATTTGTCTCTAGGTATGTTTTTGATGTCCTCTTTGATTTCTTCAGTGATCCATTGGTTACTAACGTATTATTTAGCCTCCATGTATTTGTGTGTTTTTTTCCCAGTTTTTTTCTTGTAATTGATTCTAACCTCAAAGCGTTATGGTCAGAAAAGATTCTTGATATGATTTCAATTTTGTTAAATTTACGAAGGCATGCGTTGTGGCCCAGCATGTGATCTATCCTGCAGAATGTTCTGTGTGCACTTGGGAAGAATGTGTGCTCTGCTGCTTTTGGATGGAATGCTCCATAAATATCAATTAAGTCCATCTGGTCTAATGGGTCACTTAAGGCCTGTGTTTCCTTATTGATTTTCTGTCTGGATGATCCGTCCACTGATGTAAGTGGGGTGTTAAAGTTTCCCATTATTATTGTGTTACTGTCAAGTTCTCCTTTTATGGCTGTTAGCATTTGCCTTATATTGAGGTGCTCTGTTCGGTGCAAATATATTTACAATTGTTGTATCTTCTTCTTGGATTGATCCCTTGATCATTATGTAGTGTCCTTCTTTGTCTCTTGTAACAGTGTTTATTGTAAAGTCTATTTTGTCTGATATGAGTAATGCCACTCCCACTTACTTTTGATTTCCATTTGCATGGAATACCTTTTTCCATCCCCTCATTTTTAGTCTGTATGTGTCCCTAGATCTGAAGTGGGTCTCTTGTACACAGCCTATATACGGGTCTTCTTTTTGTATCCATTCAGCCAGTGTGTCTTTTTGTTGGAGCATTTAATCCACTTACATTTAAGGTAATTACTGACACGTATGTTCTTACTCCATTCTGTTAATTGTTTTGGATTTGTTTTCGTAGGTCTTTTTTTCTTCCCTTCCTCTTTTGTTCTCTTCTCTTGTGTTTTGATGACTATCTTTAGTGTTCTGTTTGGATTGCTTTTTCTTTTTTGTGTGTGCATCTATTATAGATTTTTGGTTTGCAGTTCCCATAAGGTTTGGTGGGTTTTTTTGGCTGCGTTGGGTCTTCACTGCTGTGTGCAGGCTTTCTCTAGCTGTGGTGAGCAGGGGCTATTCTTCATTGCGGTGCGCAGGCTTCTCACTGCAGTGGCTTGTTGCAGAGCACAGGCTCTAGGCACACGGGCTTCAGTAGTTGCAGCACGTGGGTGCAGTAGCTGTGGCACGTGGGCCCTAGAGCACGTGGGCTTCAGTAGTTGCGGGGCGTGGGCTCAACAGTTGTGGCACGCAGGCTCTAGGGCGCGTGGGCTTCAGTAGTTGTGGCATGCAGTAGTTGTGGCTCATGGGCTCTAGAGCACAGGCTCAGGAGTTGTAGCACACGGGCTTAGTTGCTCCATGGCATGTGGGATCATCCCAGACCAGGGATCAAACCTGTGTCCCCTGCATTGGCAGGCAGATTCTTAACCACTACACCACCAGGGAAGTCCCTCCCATGAGGTTTTGATATAGCACTCTATAACATACAAGATTGTTTTAAGTGGTTGGTCTCTTCAATTCAACTGCATTTCCAATATCCTGTGTTTGTACTCTCCTTCTCACGACTGCTGGTTTTGATATATTTTTGTGTGGATGATTTCCTGACTGTACTGTTTATGTACTGTACTGTAATGTTTGCCTTTACCAGTGAGCTTTCCCATTCGTAATTTTGTTTCTAGTTGTCTCCTTTGCTTTTCCACCTAGAGAAATTCCCTTAGCATTTGTTGTAAAGCTTGTTTGGTGGTGCTGAATTCTCTTAGCTTTTGCTTGTCTGTAAAGCTTTTGATTTCTCTGTGGAATCTGAATGAGAACCTTGCTGAGTAGAGTATTCTTGGTTGTAGATTTTTCCCTTTCATCACTTATCATTCCACTCCCTTCTGGCCTGCAGGGTTTCTACTGAAAAATCAGCTGATGGCCTTATGGGGATTCCCTTGTGTGTTAGTTCTTGCTTTTAATATTTTCTCTTTGTTTTTAATATTTCTCAGTTTGATTACTATGTGTCTCGCATGTTCCTCCTTGGGTTTATCCTGTATGGGACTCTCTGAGCATCCTGGACTTGAGTGTCTCCTTTCCCATGTTATGGAAGTTTTTGGCTATAATCTCTTCAAATATTTTCTCAGGCCCTTTCTCTCTCTCTCTCTTCTCCTTCTGGGACCCCTATAATGCAAATGTTGGTGCACTTAATGTTGTCCCAGATGTCTCTGAGACTGTCCTCATTTCTTTTCATACTCTTTATTCTGTTCTGCAGCAGTGATTTCCACCACTCTGTCTTCCAGCTCACTTATTCATCCTTCTGCCTCACTTATTCTCCGATGTATTCCTTCTAGTGTATTTTTCACTCCAGTTATTATATTGTTCATCTCTGTTTGTTCTTTAAGCCTTCTAGCTCTTTGTTAAACATTTGTTTTATCTTCTCAGTCTGTGCCTCTATTTCTTTTTCTGAGACCTTGGATCATCTTTACTATCATTACTCTGAATTCTTCAGCAAGTAGGCTGCCTATTTCCACTTCACTTAGTTGTTGTTCTGGGTTTTTCTCTTGTTCCTTCATCTGGACCATATTTCTCTGCCCTTTCACTTTGTCTAACTTTCCATGTTTGTGGTCTCCTTTCTGCAGACTGCAAGGGTGTAGTTCCTCTTGGTTCTGGTGAGGTTGGTCCAGGGGCTTATGCAGGCTTCCTGGTGGGAGGGACTGGTGTCGGCCCACTGGTGGGTGGAGTTGGGTCTTGTCCTGGTGGGTGGGGCCACACCAAGTGGTGTGTTTAGGGGTGGCTGTGAGCTCCATATGACTTTAGGCAGCCTGTCTGTTGATGGGGCAGCACCCTCCTCGTTGTTTGCCCTGAGTTGCCTCAGCAGTGGAGCCTGCAGGCTGCTGGGTTGGGCCAGGTCTCCATGCCAAAATGGCGACCTCCAAGGGCACTCACGCAGATCAATATTCCCTGGGGCCTCCGCCACCAGTGTCCTTGCCCCCACAGTGAGCCACAGCCAACCCGTCTCCCCAGGAGACCCTCAAAGATTCACCAGTAGGTCCAGCCCAGGCTCCTAGGGAGTCACTGCTTTGTGATGGGTTCCCAGTGCACATGAAACCTTGTGTGTGCCCTCCAAGAGTGGAGTCTCTGTTTCCCCTGGCCCTGTGGAGCACCTGCACTCAAGCCCCACTGGTCTTCAAAGCCAAATGCTCTGGGGGCTCCTCCTCCCAATTCCAGACCCTCAGACTGGGGAGCCTAACGCTGGGCTCGGAACTCTCACTCCTCTGGGAGAACCTCTGCGATCTAATTATTTTCCAGTTTATGGGTCGCCCACTCAGTGGGTATGGGATTTGTTTACATCATGAAAGCACCCCTCCTATCATCTTACTGTGGCTTCTTCTTTGTCTTTGGATGTAAAATATCTTTTTTGGTAGGTTCCAGTCTTTTCTGTCAATGGCTGTTCAGCAGTTAGTTGTGATTACGGTGTTTTTCTGAGAGGAGGTGAGCTCAAGTCTTTCCACTCAACCATCTTGTCTGGAATCAAGGGGCTGGTTTTAGTTTGGTTGCTTGCTGCCTCTCTCCTCAGCATGTGCTGGCCATCATCCCCTTGATACGGGGGTGGGAAGGTGCAGCAGCGGCCTGTGCGTACTCCCGGGATGGCAGGGGCAGCGACTGGCACCTGCTCATAGCCCATGTGCTGTCCCTGCACTCTCCTCAGATGGTAGGAGCCATGACTGATGCCTGCTCACAGGTCTTGTAGTGGCAGCAGCAGCCCATGCACTCCTGGGACAGCAGGGGAAGCAACTGGCGCCTGCCTGTGGGTCTCTTAGTGGTGGCAGCAGTCCGTGCCCACCTCCGGAGCCCAGAACGGCGGCGGTGGCTCACACCCATCCCAGAAGCTTGTGCAGGTGGTGTCCTGTTGCTTGAGAGCACACACAGGCAAAGAAGCTCCTATGGCAGTGCCTCCCCTCTCCTCACACATCCCCCAACAATGGTGCCGCCTTGCATCTCTGGTGGGCCCAGGCTTCTTCCAAGGATACCCTCTGTTGCCACACTCCAGCCTTGTCTGGCTGTCTCCCACGGCCAACCCTGGTCATCTCCCTGGGTCTGACTTCTGAAGCCTGAACTTCAGCACTCAGCCCCTGCTCATACCGGCAGACAAGCAACCAGGGTAGGGAGCACAGGGTGGCGGTACTGACCGTCTGTGCAGGTTACTCTCTGTTTTGCCTACCACAAACCGGTTGCTGTGCTCTCCTCCAAGGTTCCAAAGCTCCCCCTCTGTCCAAGCTGATCTCCCTGCCCACGAGCAGACGTCCCAGGTGTGGGAACCTTTCCTCCTTCAGAGCTCCCTCCCTGGGGTGCAGGTCCCATCCTGATTCCTTTCCCTCCCTTTTTTTTTTTCTTTTTTCTTTTGTCCTACGCAGTTATGTGGAGGTTTCCTTGCCCTTTTGGAAGTCTGAGCTCTTCTGCCAGTGTTCAGTATATGTTCTGTGCAAATTTTTCCATGTGTAGATGTATTTCTGATGTATTTGTGGGAGGAGGTGAGCTCCACGTCCTATTCCTCTGCCATCTTGATAGCTCCCCTCTCTAATAAACTTTAAACAGGGCACTGTAAACACCAGCCCCCACAACAGGCTGACTTCAGTTAAGTTCAACTGCACTCTCACTCTGTGAAGCTTTGGTTGTCAGGTCACGAACCCCCGATACCTGTGGACCTATCTGCCATGCTCTAAGCCCCACTGGTATTGACTCCTGTGACCTAGGACTCAGAACTCCTTAAGTATCTGCGGTGCACAGGTATCCAACAGTTCTCAAATCTAATTGGGCATCAAAGGCACCTGCATAACTCAAGAAACATAGAGATTCTCAGGACTCAAGCCCCAGACTTCCTGAAGCACAGTAACTGATAGCAGAATCTATTTTGTGGGGAAAATAACTCCCCAGGTCTGATTTGTAAAGAAGCAGTCTGGAAAAGGAAAAGATGAGCAGGGCCATGAAGGAGGATAAAAGAGGTGGTGAAAATCCCCCTGCTTTCTTGGATTTAATATCTCTCTCCCATGTCTCCCCTGAAAAAAAAGAAGAGACAGCTACCGGGAGAAAATAACAGCAAGAGTTTCAGGAATGTGAACTTCCTCTTAAAAACAGGAGTTTAAATAGGAGTTTCCTCTTTAAAACCCACCCGCCCTTGTCTACCTTAAGGTCTGCTGCCCAACAATAAATATGAACAAAAGAGAGCAGAACAGGGATGGGAGTTTCCCCTCGTGGGTGGTAGTCATACAGGAGATGGACACAATATGAGCTTCAGGAGAATGGAGGAAGCTCTTTGAGGTTTTCTACCTGCCCTAATTTATGCCATTCTTTGCCTAAAGACTGGAAAATAAATAAAATTTAGTCACAGGGAACAAGAAAAAATGTAATCATTTTAAGAATTCAACTGACAGAGGAAATGAGGAGGTAGGGGTCCTGTGGTATATATAAAATATATTTTTTAAACATCTCCCAGGATGGGTACTAAAGAGACTTTATGAGGTCACCTAATTCATCTCTTAGTAGACAAGACTACAGCTAATAGTATCCAGGGAAAGATACTGGAAAATATATTTTAGGGGCTAAATTTCCACATAATTTAATTGTTCTCATTGTCAAAAATACTGTTTAAATGTCACGAAGCTCACATGATTGGAAACTAAGAACTAAGCATTAAAAACTGCTTCCTTTTATGACAAAAATCTTACACTGGCCAAAAAAAATTGGCCAAAAAACTCCCATGCAAAGAGTTTGAGTATGCTATTATTTTGTAGGATTCCAGAATCTTGTTTGTATGCATGTTTTCCCTTCTGATTTTATTCAAAAGATTCTCTTTTCTTTTCCAAGTGTACTTTCTAAGTCTGAAGACAAAGTGTTCCTTCTCCCTGGCTCCTCCTCCCCTGGCCTCCATGTGATGAAGCACCCATGCGAAAACTAAAGAAGCTATAGAGCTCATAGTGGTCTTACTTGTTAGTCTGTGAAAGACTGAAGCTGCCAGCTGCATATGGATTAGAACGGTCCTGTTTACAATGGCTCCCTGCTCTATGTCAAGAAAAACTGAACTGACCACATGGCACACAGTTTGGAAACCCCACGCCATTTTTTATTTCAGATTTTTATTTTTATGAACAATATCATAGCTTTAACAGCCCCAAAAGAGGTCTGAACCTTAAAACCGTTAGATTTTTGGTAATATGAAAACCATGCCCCAGTCAATAATCACTCAATCTTAAATTGCTACCTCAGCCAGAGGTTTTTTAAAGTTAAGTCCTATTGATGGTTTCATGATAGTCTTCAAGGACTAGAAAGAGTTACTGCAAGAAAGATACCAAAGACATGTGTCCTCAATTAAGTCTGAAATCTTTGTTTCCTCTAAATCAGATGTGTAAACTTGGCAAGTGACATCATTTGTAAGCAGCATGTGTAAGCATTCCTGGTGCAATGCACAATTATTCCCTTAATTTTATCATGGGATCACAGAGTTAAATTCCTGCATCCCCCCTATTATCTAAGAGTACAACATAGAGCAGGGTTTTTTGTTTGATTTCTTCATTTCTATATCTCAGGGCGTATCACATAGTATATGTTCAAGTTATTACTGATCAATGAATACTGCCAAATTAAAGTACATAGAAAAATGAAGTTAATTTCTGTCATTCATTAAATGTAAGAATCAACTATACATTACACCCAACAATGCAAATTCTAAATCTGCCCATAGGGACAACATAACAGTTACTGTGAAAATCATAACTTTGAATTTCCTAGTTGGGTGCAATTGGATACTTAACCTTTAAGGTGCAAAACCTTATGTATTTAATAAAACTGAATCCTATCAGAGTTCCAATTTCTATATGCACCCCCTAGAGCACTGTAATCTAGAAATCATACGGTATCTTGTTCTGTGTAGAAAGTTAATCATTAAAAACACCTTCATTTGGACAGCTTCTGGACATAACATTTCCTGTAATAAAAAATAGAATCACTGGAGATTCATCTCTATACTGCTCCTAAAATCCATGCTGCAAAAGTTTAAGCTTATGCTCCAAATGATAAAGCTTTTATAATTGGGAGCCAAATATAACTAAAGCAAAATTCCAATGATAATAGTGATACAATGGCAAATTCATTGTAGTTTTAAAAGTTCTACTTAAACTAATAAGTATATTAAAATGTCAAGCATTTATAGATACATCTTCAAAATCATTCTCAACTGTACTTACAATTGATATAGTCATCTTTTCTAACTTCACAGATAAGATCATTTAACTCTACAGAGTGTGTGCTCTATTACTGCTAATACTTTACACTAAAAAGCAGCTCAAACACAGAAAGAGCTACTAATTGCTACCATAACTTGGGATGTACATGTTCCATAAAAGAATATTTTAAGAGTGACAGAATGATAGGATATTCCTTAAACTTTGTCCCATCTTCATAAGACTTCTGAGATGTTTTTGCAATCTTTCCTTTCACCCCTGGAGCTGGGCTGAGAAAAAGGAGAGTGGGTATCAGTGTGGGTACCTACTTAAGCATATAGATACGCGCTCACTTGCAGGAGGAAGAAAGGGAGAAAGACCAAAAAATGGTAGCAAGGCGAGATGAGACTGGTCTTGCTGATTCATAAAATGACTGGCTTAATAGGACATTTGGGCAGTGATATTATTTTGGAAACATTTACGCTAAAGTTTCTTTTCTAATAAACTAAGAAAAGGTCATATAAATTGATGCAACAAAGGAAATTCCATTACAAAGTGTAAGTCACAGAATTAAAAAAATATGCAGATGTGGCCAATCTATATAACTATCTCCATGTCAAACTCCAATACTTCTCTTCACACAGATCACTAGAGAGAACTTCTGTGGTATTTTTGATGTAGTAATATCCCATTACATACTTATAACTAATGTTTTTACCAGTTATTTTGCCAGGTAGATTTCATTCACATTTTTAACCTATCTCAGTATACATCCTTTATTTGCTATAAAAAGTTCTTTGCAACATACAGCATCACTCAGAAAATCTGGAATAAGATTTCAGTATATTCTCCTTGTCACTGCTTTTTAAACCTTATCTCCCCACAGATTATATTTAAACGGTCTAAAGTTACAGTCTTTTGAAAAACTGGTGTGTACTCATACTGGTACCTCTGGAAGAATACTGGAAACGCTAACATAAGAGATTTTCTCTTCTGTTGTTCCACCAGCCCCCTCTTGTTCAGCACTCAGTACTGGGCACTCCAGAGGTCAGGAAACCATGGGGAGACTGAATGAAAAGAAAGGATGGGGGCTAGGGAGCAATTATTAGAGATCACTAAAGTAAAAGCTAACTAGAGCACAACTGAAAAAAAGCTAGCATTGGGAGTCCAAATGTATACAAAAATTAAAACTTACAGAATTTTCAAGATAGATGATAAACTAATGAGAAAGTTGTTTGAATTCAAGGCTTCAAACCAAGACAAATTACATCCAACCATGAAATACACTGTCTATTGGAGCCTGAAACCACTGTCAGGGTTCCCCACAAGTCAAATGTAAAGGGCAGAAAGACCCTAACAGGAAGCCATAAGAGACTATATTTGAATTTACCTGGTCAACATTTTCATCAGCAGACAAACTTGGGATGTACTCAGAGGCAGGATCAGTTAGAACGAGGAGACGACTTGTGGGGATCCCTAATAACCAGGGAAGATGGAAAGTTCAGAAGGATTTAGCAGTCCAGAACAAGACACAGATACAAAATGACTCACAAAAAGAAAGATAAAGTACTACACTGGATGTAAAAACAAAAGCTGCTCGTCTATAACATAAGGCCTTACTATGAGCAATTCACGTGAAAAACAACACACCAAGGATCAGTTACATACATGTTTCAAACAGGTCATGGCTGTCTATAAAATAAACCCAAAAAACATATCAACTTGGGCTATACTAATGAAATCACAATTTTTAAACCTTCTTAGCACGCCCCATGCTGGTCACACCCTATTTGAAGTACTATAAGCTCTTCTGAGGACCACATTTTAAAAGTGGCAATGAAAAACGGGAACATTTCAGGAAAGCTAGCATGATTACAAAGAGTCTGAAACTACATTAAAGAGGCATGGTACAAAGAGCTTTGGCAGCATAACTCAGAGAAGAATCAACATAACTCTTGTTCAATATCTGAAGATATGTCATGTGAGAGATGGAAAAGATAGAATTACGACTACTGGAGGGCTAGGAATCCACCCAACGTGAAAAGCTACCTAACATTAAGTTCTTCAAAACTGCCTTGAAAATCAAGGATTCTGAATCTCTAGAAGAGAAGCCAAGCCAATGAATGAAATAGCCAAATAGAGATGGAATGACAAGCGGCCAAGGATGCTTCAAGAATGTCTGTCTGGGCTTCCCTGGTGGCGCAGTGGTTGAGAGTCCACCTGCCGATGCAGAGGACACGAGTTCGTGCCCCGGTCCGGGAAGATCCCACATGCCGCAGAGCGGCTGGGCCCGTGAGCCATGGCCGCTGAGCCTGCGCATCCGGAGCCTGTGCTCCACAACGGGAGAGGCCACGACAGTGAGAGGCCCGCGTATCACAAAAAAAAAAAAAAAAAAAACCCAAAAGAATGTCTGTCTATGCGCTTAAGGAAGGGTGCACAAAGCTACTTCCAACCCATAACCCTAGAGATCATCTACAGCCCCTGACCATACAGGTGAAAAAACTGAAGCCGGACAAGGGAACCACCTTGCTCAGGGTATCACAATCATAAAATAGCAAGGCGAGAAGCCAGCTTTCTGGACTCCCTGATCCATGCTCTTCATTCTGTTCCATCTTCTCACTTTAAGTATCAGGCCACTTTGACCCTCACTCACAGAGAAAACATTCTCTTCTTAAGAGTTCATTCAGACTTGGGAAGTAGGGATTTGAAGAACCAGTCACTTTGGGATAAGTGATTTTGCTTGTTTTTCAGTTCTTTCTGTAATGTTCAGTTACTCAAGTAGTCCAGAAAGCACCAATCCTTTAAGTACATGGATGCTGTACGTGTTTTCCCACTAAGAATTCAGCTCTGAGGGCGTTGCAGCAAGAAGATTCAGGTGATCCCCCAAAGAGGAATGACTCACTGCTCAAACTTTCCACCCAATTCAATAAGTGAAGATAGATTCTAGAAAAAACAAAAGAGGATCTTGTTTTTCCCTCAGTTGAAAGACAGAGATGGAGTCTGCACTTGCAGAGAAAGAGTAGGTTTCAATGTGTAAGAGAAACTGGAGTGCCAATATCAGTAATTTTCTCAGTCCAGTCACATATAAGGATTTAATCCACAATCAGGCAAACTCAATGTTTTCAATCAAAACGCATTTTCAAATAACAGACATTGACTGTCTTTTTAGAAAGCCAAACAATTCACTCTCCTCAGCCTCCCAAACTTCCATTCGGCCATCCAATCTAAGGTCATCCTTCCTCTTCTCACAAACAAGCACCCTAATGACACCAGTCAACAAATTCAGTTTGCTCCCTAACTCAGAGAAAATTATTCTCAAGATTAAAATCACACAATATTTGATTTAATCATAAAAATCACAATCTTAACGAACCACTACCTGGGCTGACCAGGTGCCAAATGCTGTGCTTAGTACATTACAGCATGTTGATAAGGTAAATATTATCATCCTCATATTACAAATGAAGAAAACAAGACTCCAAGAGACTAAGTTAATTGCCCAAGGTTAAGAGATACCATTACAAGCAGGCTTCTAACTCTGAACTTCAGGACCCCACAATCTTAACCAATACAATGCTGCCTGCCTACTTGCTCAAGGAGAGTGATGCTGTGGGCTCCAAACAACAACCAGAACCATGCAAAGGAAGTGGCATCCAAGTCCACTCAAGAGTTTCACAGGTACCAGACGGCACTGGGCCATTCTGTGAAATACTGTTGAGATGCTCTTCTGTAACCAGAGGCTTAAACAGCAGCAAGACGGACTAAGTGTAGACATGAAAATCAACTTCCTCTGTTTTGAAGGTAAACTGGAAGGCCTCTAATAGTTAACATTAATAATGACTAAATTTTTACTGCTTTCTGTACTAGGCACTGGGATCAAATCCCTTCTCTTTTCCCTCTCAATGTGGATTAAGTGGATTTGGACCACAAAGCCCATTCTCTACACTTAAAGTTAGTGAGCTAAACAGGCAGCAAGGACTCTGTCTCCTTCAGATGTCACCTCACAACAGTTTGGCTGTCACTGATGGGCTGCGTGTGCCATAGTCCCTGGAGGACCCCTGCTGCAGGGCTGAGGATTCACAGCATGTACAGACCAACAAAACAAACTGCCTTTTTCTCCTGAAATGTGGATTTAGTCACAACTGCCACCCCTCAGAGCATTTCACTGATTCCCCCATATTACACTCAAGGTGAATTTGATTCAAGATCAAATTTGTTAGTGGTAACTCCAATGGATCTAAATTTTTTTTAAGTTAAAGAAAATTTTGATTATTGCGCTATACAAACACATTTTTGTAGGATATTTTAAGATATATATTACATACAATTAAGATAATATTTCATTGGGGAGTAAGAATACATTCTAAACTACTTTAACGATTTTTAGATTAAGTCTAAATCAATGCCCAAAACTGAATAACCTGGTTATTTTGTACTGCAAATTCAGATATTGACAGTAAGACAACAAATCAAAAAGCCTAGATTTTAATTCCAGGTCTCTTCTTACTACTTACTATTGGGGCAATCATGAGTAAGTCATTAACCTCTCTGAGAAGCAGTTTCCTAACCTGTAAACAGCAATTTTTTAAAACTCTAAAGGGCAAATGTATGGCTATGATATTTATAATGTTCCTAAGAGGTTAACAATTTATAGTTCAAATATTTAATAAGGAATATTTGGAAAACATTAGATAATTCATTTAAGCCCTCCCCTCTCTCCCCCACAAAAACTCTGTTTTCTGATTTTTATTCAGCAAGTAAAAATTTTAACCGAAAATTTAAATTTTAAAATGTCTAACTAGTTTATTTGTGAAAGTAGATATTTTTCCTTTTCTTTAAACTATTTAAACGAAACCACTTAAACCTTCTCTTTAAACTTCTTTGAACTATTTAAACTAATGTGACTGAAGTTAGAGTACGCTATTCCACTAAAACAAACTAAAAAATCTGACACCTAACACTCCCTTCTTACATTTGCACAGCATTTTGCAAGCTAAATAAAACGTTTCATTCACGTTTGAATGAAAACATTCAGTTCTCACAATAAACCTATATGGTCAGGAGCGTTGTCATGTGACAATTTTGCAAAAGAAGATAAAGTGACAGATAAATAAGACATCCAGGGCACACAGCTCGAAGTGGTGGAGGCACAAGTGGAAGACTTGGCCTTCTGGTCCACGCTGCCCAAGATCATGTCTGCCTCCCAATACCAGACTGTACCTTCTGAGCTCAGTGTATATGGCAGACTTGCAAAGAAACACAAACTTTCCCGATTTTTTTGTTTCTAAGCAATACTCTGATTTAGAATGCCTAAACCAACAACTACCCCTCAAAAAAACATATAAAGCTTAACAAGATATTCAAATTGACAGCCCTCCATTGAGTAAAGCCATTTTCTTTACGCCACTGAATAATTTATAGAGAAATAAATTCTCTGAGAACACTTTAATATCAGATTACTAACGTAGTCCATGGCCTATTGTGTCTTACCTATAAAACTTTGCTTAAAAGGTCAAGTGAATAAAATGTCTTAACTTATAAATTAGAAGTTCTAAATCTTAATCTCTCTGGATACATTTTTTTAAAAAAACAGAATGTTTTAACCAAGTGTTTTTCAATTTTTGAAATCCATTTTGTTTTAAAGTAAGCTGTTTTAAAAAATCAATTTTTACTGAGTTATAACCATGTGTCTAGCCCTATGCTCATTTAATCAATTAAACCACTGATTTTTTCTTCTTTTTTTTGCAGTACGTGGGCCTCTCATTGTTGTGGCCTCTTCCCGTTGCGGAGCACAGGCTCCAGACGTGCAGGCTCAGTGGCCATGGCTCACGGGCCCAGCCGCTCCGCGGCATGTGGCATTCTTCCCAGACCAGGGCACAAACCCACGTCTGTTGCATCAGCAGACGGACTCCCAACCACTGCGCCACCAGGGAAGCCCTAAACCACTGATTTTTATCTTAACTCTGATATTGCTTAACTTAGTATTCAAACATGACACCCTGACAGATCCGTATCTGTGTGCGGGGATGAAGGGGGAGGGCGGAAATCAACGTACAGCAAATGGTCTTTCTTGTACTGCACAGCCTGCCGTCTATCCTGCATTGGGCTGTCAGGTAGGACTGTGCAAGGACATGCTTGGTGCCACCTCTATACCTATATCCCTCTACCAGGTAGGACTGCCTGCACAGAAGTTTTCTCAGCACTGAGCAGTTATTCCACCTCTCTGAAATGGTGTCCCCTTTATTAAAGGAGTCTTTCTGGTCACCTTATAGGCCATGATGGCCTTGCTGAAGGGATGCATCACATTATAAACGTACTCCCTCTAGTACTAATGTTTAGCACATACCCAGCTCATAAATGGGATTTTATGACTCCAAGAAATGAGCACAATAGGCTTTCATTGGCTCCTCATGACTGTGCCCACGAATCAAGGCTAATCAAAGCCTCGTGATGGCACATTACTAACACTAGAAGATCAAGTCCAACTCCTCATTATGGTACACAAGGTCCTCCATAGTCTGGCCTGCCTCTACCATCTCCTCTCCTATCACAACCACCACCACCTTTCTCCAACACTTGGTGCCAGTCATGGAAGCAGTGCAGACTCTGAATCACAAAAGGGAGATAACTGCTTTATACCTCCACACTTACGCATGAGCTGTTTTACACCTCCACACTTACGCATGAGCTGTTTTATACCTCCACACTTACGCATGAGCTGTATCGACTGCCTAGAATGTATTTCCATACCCCCTCCTCTGACCAACCACCTTTCCCCACCCTCCTGACCGTATTTGCCTGGCCAGTTCCTCTGATTTCCCACCACTGGTTCCAAGTTTCCCCTTCTCTTCTGGAAGCCTTCACGTATCCCCAGGAAGAATGGATAACTCCCCCTCATACACACTACTCAGAGTGTACTTCGTGTGCTGTCAATCAAGTTACATGCCTTGAAGTCATCTTACTTTCCACCCAGTGAGCTCCAAGAAGACAGGGAAGAAGTCTGACTCAGATTTGCATTCCCAGTACTCAACCAGTGCAGGCACAAATCAAATAGTCAGAATGGAGGGAGGATCAGTACTGCTCAGCAACCCAAGGCTCAGCTATCTCTTCCCATGCAGGGGCTGCAAGGGCCCAAGCAGTCAGGTCCTGGTTGACTCCCTCACCACCAGCCCTGGAGAAGACACTGAGTGGGCTGGCAGCCCAGGGAGCATGCCCAGAGGCAAGGACACACTGCCCCAAGGAACAATGCTACGAGTGGGCTGTGCCAGGCCGAGACGAGTGAGGGGCAGTTGTTCCACCAGCACTTCCACCAACTGAAGGCAGGGAATTTTCTAATCATAAACGCTTGCCTTTTATCTCACTTTATATAGCCTTGCCTCCTACATTCAGCAGTAAATTGCTGCTTTATCACAAAAATAATTTAATCCAGCAGAACATGGACATAAAATAATAGCACCAAAGTAAAAAAAAATTCCTTACCTATCCTAACGTCAACCAATCAACAACTTCTCTATCCTACCCCTGTAACTGGAATACTCCATAGGTAATGACTCTGCTTGCTTTTACTTTATACATCATATGATAAGGTTGGTTATCTTGTTTTCAAGCTCCCTACAGATTAAAAGCAGCACATTTGAGAAAAGAGTTTCATAACGAAGAAGACAAAAAAGCTATTTCAAAAACCAGGCCCAGGAACCCCAAAGTCCAGCAATCTGGAGCATTTGGCCCTGTGTGTCTGGATGCTCAGTACATTCAACCGAAAAGAGCACAGTTCAGGTTCTTAAAGGCAAAATTTGTCAGCTTTTTAGGAATGCTGCCTATAAAATTATACATTTCTTAATATTCTGCCATAGACAAAGTATAATTATATTTTAAATGAATAATAGCAACTCCACTTACAGAAATCTACCCCTAAAATGTAAGTGTGCAAGATGAACACACCAATATGCTCAGTGTAGCACTGTTCACAATAGTGGAAAACTGAAAACTAAATACCTATTAAAACGGTAATGAGAAAGAGAGTATGACCTATACTTAAAATGGAACACAATTCAGCCATTTTAAAAGATCATATTCATTAACATGGAAAGATACCACAACAAAGTATTAAGTAAAAAAATAAAGGTTGGTAAATAGCACGTGTGATATAACTTCACTCACATTACACAAGGGTGCACATGTGCGTATGCTTGCATATATGCACGTGGGTATACATGCATGCTGATTACCAAACTGTTGACAGTGACCATTCCTGTATTATCAAACTGTTAATTGTGATTCTTGCTCCTTCACAATTTTCTATATTGTCTGAATTCTCTACAGAAACACAGATCTTGTACATAATGAGAAAAAATTATTTTTGAAAAGTATACTCCAGCATGTGCACATACATCTCAAATACTGCTTTACAGGATAAAAGAACAGGGAGGGAAAGGCAAGTAGGTGCATGTATGTAGCTAGCCTGGATGCAATCACCATGCTTTCCATCTATCTCCTACAACAGAGAAATCAGCAAATAGCTATAGACTCATCACTACAAATTCATCAGTACCACTTACTAGAAAACACAATTTTGAAAGCTAGAATACTTATATACAAGGATACCTTACATATAGCTCCAGTCACCCTATCAATTTCAAATAGTTTCTTAGTTCTATCTGGAAGAAGAACTTCAACAAATTTTCAATGTTAAAACACAGTGGCAGGGCTTCCCTGGTGGAGCAGTGGTTGAGAGTCCACCTGCCGATGCAGGGGACACAGGTTCGTGCCCCAGTCCGGGATGATCCCACATGCCGCGGAGCAGCTGGGCCCGTGAGCCATGGCCGCTGAGCCTGCACGTCCGGAGCCTGTGCTCCGCAACGAGAGAGGCCACAACAGTGAGAGGCCCACGTACTGCAAAAAAAAAAGAAAAAAAAAACCCCACAGTGGCATAAATCAACTACACATCAATAAAAAAATTAAAGTTAAAAAAATAAGCATAAACACTAGCATGTCAACCACGGAGGGGAATAACAATACTGAAGAAAAATATATGCAAAATAGAGGTGGCCCTAGAAAAGCCTACTGGATGTCAAAAGAAGCCAAGAAATTTTGAAAACACAATTTCTGAGATTGCCCCAACTGACAATGCTCATTCACAAAAGTTTTATCATGTGTGGGCTCTCCAAAGCACGAGGCAAAGATAAAGGGAGGAAAAGAAACACAGGGCATAAGAATTTACACTTTCACTCAAAAAAATTTTTGAAAAACACGAAAGATATTACTTTGTCATAAGCTCAGTTTTAATAAGGATGGAAGAATAAAGTATCTGAAAATATCTGAGCTACAAAAATTGTGGTTTGGGCACAATGTTAGTCACATTATTTCTGAATTCTAATAATCTTCCTCCTTATAAAAGGTTTGTAAGGATAAAGAAATGTTTGTTAATTATAATAACCTTCTTAGTCAAAATAAATAGCCCTAGAAGAAAAAAAAACTTTAAAAAATAAATATGGTAAAGAATTCTGAACTGTCATACTCTCTTCATTACAGCAGACTAGCTGCACTGGAATTCTTTGGGGAAGGCAGGACATACTATACTTAGGCAGGTTGGCAGGCAGGCTGGCCAACAGAGTTAAGGAAAGGAGATAGGAAATAAAGATGAGGAAGAAAGGGAGCTCTGTAGCAAAAGATGGAAGAAAAAAAGAAAGAAAAATTCAGTTCTGCCTCATGCTGCAGATGCCCTCAGGAAATGTCATTAATGGCACATTTCACTATAGAAATTCCCCAGATTGGCCAAACACTTGCTTTTTTGGTTTCCAGATCAAAAACTACATGCACCTTTTGCACATCAAGGCTAATGCATATATGGCATGTGGCTAAGAAATTATTCTCAGCCCAGCATGTCTGCATCAAGATACATCTGTGACTTCCTATAACCTGTAATGACAACATTGACAACCTGCACAGAAGACCAACACAGTCACAGAGCAGACTGACACAGAATGGATTTAAATGCCAAAACTGTATTCTGAGACTCTTCAACTGGGTTTTCTTTCCTCCACAAGATGGTTTCCAAATACATTTAGTCTTTGAATCACTGCAGACTTTTTCATTTCCCTAACTTCTCCATCAAGTTGAAGAGCTGTTAAAGTTCTAAGAAAAGCACACTTCCACTTCAGTGGATAAGTGTGGTACCACGACAAATCTCAGGTGAGGAGGGCCTTCCTCAAGGGAGGAGCCCAACTAGATGGGAGGAGCTCTCCAGAACAGGAACCAGAGAGAAAGCCTCAAGGGTGGGAGAACAGACTAAAGTTTCACTGACAGATGGTGACTTTCATGCCTTTTGTCTCTTCTCTCATTTCTCCTCCCCAGGAGTTTGGGGACAAGTATCCCAGTATGCCAAGATGCATTTACAGATATTCAAGTGACAAAGAATAAACACTGATCTAGAATGATTCAAAAAATAAAGGCAGTCTTTTTGCTGACTACAGAACCAAACTCAGAATTTCCCAATTTCAATTCCAATTATTCCCACTTCTGTGTAAAACAGTATTGGTTTCCATTTTAAGGTTTCCTAGCAGCAAAATACCCAAAGTCACAATTCCAACACAAGAAAACTTAAAGCCTCTCAGTCACTACACAGCAAAGTGGTGGAGGGCATAAATTTTTTAAGCCACTATGTGGGCTCAAATTCCAACTCTTTCATTTACCAGGTGTGTGACAGTGGGCAAGTTACCTAATGTCTGTACCTCAGTTTCCTTATGTATCTCTTAATTTAAATAAATTAATATATGTAAAGCTCTTACAGTATGAAGCACTTCCTGTAATAATAATGACTCTTACTATTATTACTATCATCATCATCATCATCCAGAAGGTTTCCATGAGTACCTCAACTGAACCTCTCCTAGAACAAGACTGTCACCTCTAAAGCATTCCAACTATTTCCCAATTTGAGAAGACAGCATAAATCCAAAATGTTTCCTACATCTGAAAAAACATTTTGGTGTGTGGGGAACTTTTCAGCTCAGAGTGGTTTTTCAAGGAGTTACACCCATCAAGTAAAGATGTAAAATGTGAACTGTTCCCTCTTCCATCTTTCAAGAAAAGGAAAAGGAAGAGACAGTTTGTGAGGCGCTTTTGTTTTGTTTTGTTTTTCAAAGAGTAGCTTTGACAGGCCATTAATTCAAGCTAATCTTAAATATATCTGTAGAGTATTCAACATGTGAAGTGCTTCTGCCTTAACAGTTTTAGAGTATAGACTGTTACAAGCACCCAATTAACAGAAAAAGGACTTTCCTACCACATAACTTTTACATTTGAAATCTCACAAGTGCTGTTTTGCCCTTTTTCACTCTTTCCTATATTTAAAATATTTCATTACTTTTAATACTGCAGCGATGGTAATTAAAATAATCATAAGTTTCTCCAGCATCAGGCATGGAAGAGAACATGGAAGGGACACAATCCTGATTTTCAGGCAACTTATGTAAATATGCTGTTTTGGGGGAGTAGCAGACTTACTGTACTTATTTTTGATATTACCTATTTGCTGATTTGGAAGGTAAGTGTAGATTTCTCCCAAAAGCAGACGGCCTATCTACTGTAGAAAGCTGTTTCGGATACAAGCAACTACCAGCAGAGAAGTTACATTCTTAATAATCAGTACAAGCCCCTTTGAACTCTACGGAGTGCTCATTATCAATATCATAAATAAAACAATAAAAGCAAATGCTTCCTTAGAGTCTTAGCAACTAGAGATAAAGGGATCTGCCGTAATTGGGTTGAATAGAGGGCATTTGGCAAGAGCAAATGGGTAAAGAGCCTCAAAAGTAAATCATAATTTTGTTGTAATACAAAAATATAAGAAAATGAGAGCTAGTAATGTTCTTTGAGAAAGTAAGATATTCAAAGGTATGAAAAACATTTTTTAAATCCACACAAATGGATTCTGAAACAGGAAAATCTATTAACCCACAAGTTGTTGGATTATTTTTCTTTACATACACACGTTATGGAAACTTCAGAATCACGAAATATATTCCTGATTAGCAACACTCAAGTTTCCAGCTGCCTTTGCATTTGTTCACTTTGTCAAAGCCCTAATTCTATACTAAAGTCCTTTGTCTTACTCGAACGCCAGCTCAGCTCACCTTACTAGAAAGGCTCTTCTGGTTTGTCAGCTGTGCCCATGATAAGCAGCTGGGAAGTATGGAAAAACCATAACTACTGACTGAAAGAGTGTGGACATGGAGTTGCACCATTTGTTGCAGAAGAGGTTATAAAAAATGTAAATCCAAAAAAATGAAATTAAAAAGACTATTCATTGCACCACACCTGCTCAGAAAAAGCTTTACAATCACCAATCCATGTAAAATAGCCCCAGTTCAACTAAAGGGAAGTATTAATCCTTGTTTAAAGTGGGGGCAGGGGTGGGGCGGTGGGCGGCACCTACCAAGGCACAAAGACAAAGGCAGAACCACTCAGAAGCAGGAAGAGAAATGCCCACTCATGTACAGGGGATAAACCAAAGGTCTCTCAGAGGTCTGTGTTTCCCTGATGTAGTACTTTGTTTTTTTTTTGCGGTACTCTCACTGCTGTGGCCTCTCCCGTTGCGGAGCACAGGCTCTGGACGCGCAGGCTCAGTGGCCATGGCTCACGGGCCTAGCCGCACCACGGCATGGGGGATCTTCCCGGACCGGGGCACGAACCCGTGTCCCCTGCATCGGCAGGCGGACTCTCAACCACTGCACCACCAGGGAAGCCCCCTGATGTAGTACTTTAAATAACCGGCAAACTCAAGGCAGACAGACATCAATCTGGAATGTAGACAGGAGAGCTTTCAGAACTTCAAAGCATAAGAATGTGTTCTCAATTAGTACGTGATACATGAAAGCCAAGTGCAGACTGGGCCTCAAATATTTCCCATCTTTAGCTTGAGATTTTTCTCATCCTTAGCAACGTTCAATTGCTGGGCCACAGTGCCACTGTTCCCGTAATCTCCTGTGCCTTACTTGTGCCCACCACTCCAAGTGTCGTGGCTATGAGCAGGGCTCTCTCCTGAGTCTAAGTGCAAACCCCCATATCTGGAGCTGTCAATAAATTATATCCAACGAGGCACCAACAGTCTGTGGTGTTTGCTATTTGAAAGACAGAGAGCCAGGCTGGCTGCTCCATAAAACCCCGGTGAAGTGGGCATGATCACCTTGGCTAGCACAGTTATGCACAGCCCTCTGCCCCTGGGGCACAGCAGCTGAGAGCAGTCTCCCAAAAGAACCAAGATCTAGGTGGATTGTCAATGGTGGAACAGAGTACACTACTGGGCCTGGTTATGTGAGACAGTATGTTATGTACAAAATACGTGCATTCATCATGAAACAATGAAGCAGGAAAAGAGCATTAACCCTGATAAAGTGCCTGTGCACTGGCCTAAATACTAGCCATATATTATCTCAGTTAGTGCAACTGAGGACCAGACAAGTTAAATAACTTTCCCAGGTCACAAAGTTGGTAAGGGATAGAATCAGAATCCAAACCCAGATCTGCCTAACTACAAAACAAGTGTTCTTGCTATTAAATCATAATGCCTTTTATTATTTTTCCCATCATCACGTTTCTCTTAAAATAGTTAGGCCTCCACTGTGGCCATCTATAAAGATGGTTTAAAACTCAAAAGAGAACTAAGCATTTTCCTGACAACCCAGCAGTACAGACTGCCTTGGGCAAACTCCTTTGAACACTAAAATTTTTCTATTTTTAATCATTTGATGAAATGGTAAATTTGATGAAAATTTTTCTCAAAATATGTAACTGCCTTCTTGAACAGAACATACCAAACACCACTAACCAGTAAACGTGCGTCCTACGTCCACAGTGTTCTACCATTTGGGATGAGAGACTGCACTCATCTTAGAGATGCAGGGGGTCACACAGACCACCTAGTCAAATCCCGAGACTACAAGATGTTCCTCATAAGATTTACCCAAGGCTAAAATGTTAAAAATATGAAAAGAAACCCATTCGCGTGTGGCTCAATGGATCTAAAAATTTAAGCAGCTTTTGGAACACAAAGTTTCCAACATCCATCTAAATTCAGTCATTCCACCAACACCTGAGTTCCATACCCACCATTGCCAAACTGGCCACCTGTCAATCTTAACATTTTCTAAATCCTGTAACCTCATGAATTCGGATTCAACTGTACAATATTAAGGCAACTATTCATGAGGCCTCGTGAGGGTGGTGGTATTCTTTCACCCTATTTGAACAGTCTTTCCTCCCTGCCCAGACTTGCAGAGCTACGTACACTTTTCACTACCATACTGGTTCTGAAAACTTGTCATCAGAGTTTGGAAGACTTTTTATCAATAAAAATCAGATAGTCTCTGTTTTAGCAAGGAGAGCAACATTTTAACGTGGAAAACCTGATCCTTAAACTGGAAAAAATAAAAAAGTTTAAGTGTCATTGAAATAGTTTTCCTCAGAAATATTACTGATTTTAGCATCATTTTTTTGTTTTTCTAAATAAGATGATATATTACTTAAACCAACCACAAAGGCATTATTAGCATATATGAGAAAAAGTTCTTATACATCATTAGGTACCAGATTAAAATAAGAAATGTTAGGGACTTCCTGGTGGTGCAGTGGTTAAGACTGCGCTCCTAATGCAGGGGGCCTGGGTTCAATCCTTGGTCAGGAAACTAGATCCGACATGCATGCCACAACCAAGAGTTCACATGCCACAACTAGGGAGCCCGCACGCTGCAACTAAGACCTGGCGCAACCAAATAAACAAATAAATATTAAAAAATATATATGTATATATAAATAAGAAATGTTAAAATAATATTGTTATGTGCTACAGTTATCAACCTTTCCCAGCTTTCATTCTCTCAAAACAAGATGGAGATTTCAATTATGACTACAGCCAGCCGGTAGGGTAAAAAGCAAGCCAGCCACACTGTCCTCCACTCTTATCATCTGCCTCACATTATTCTCCCACCATCCTAAATTTAAGGTGCAGCTCCAAGCTGCCCAGAAGATCTTGACCCTAACGGGAGGTGACTGCTTGTCAGCTGCCTAGTCTGTTTACTGGACTGTTATTGTGGTACTATGCCTGAAACTTGAAAAGAAATCCTAAACAGAAAGAAAATATAGTGTGTAAAACAAACATACATACATATATCAATAAATACATAAGATAAACTTATTTTTAAATAGTATGTAAGTTACATTTTCCAGTAATATGCTCAAAAAATAAGCACACTATTTTCCCTGTGTGTCCAGACTTTGGAAACACTATACTTACTATATTTCTTTCGGATTAAGAACTGGATCCATTCCTTTGAATTCAGAGAAACATCACCTGGAAAGGTGTCTGGAGGTTAATGAAAATTATACTGAGCATGTTATTTGAAAGTAAAACATGCTGCTTGAAAATAAGTCTAACTCACATTTCCTGACTTTCTGGACACCTTGTATCTCAATTCACTGCAAATCGGCTCCCTTCATTCTCCCCACTCACCCCAAATACCAAATTTCTTTCTCTATTGAAAGCATCATGACTTTACTGCTTATGGTGTAGCACTTTCGGGAAACTGAAAAAACTGTTAAAGAGAGAACTGTTGACTCCATTAGAGTCCAGTTAATTTTGACACTGATTGCTATGTAACTAAAGACAAGTACCTGATCATAAATAAAAATACACCTCTTGAGATTATGAATGTTGATGAGAGTGCCAAAGGCAAGGGCAGTAGGGTACTCACGTAATTCCTCTGCAAAAATATCAGAGAAAAGTTGAGATGAAAAGGATTATCTCTTTCTGCTCCAAAATATAAAAGATATGTATTCTGGCTATTTTTATCGCCAAATGACTGGCAGCTATGAGTCGCGAGGAGAATGCGTGTAAGACAGCATGCAGGACACCAACCACCACCAGCCACGCTGGTCTGTCAGAGGAACACGATGCTACTTAGTCTTGGGAGCATTCATTTGCAACAGACTATCTTTTGGCCTGCATTCCAGTTCTCATTTTCCTCGCATATCTGTATTACTCTACTTTCTATCCCTTAACAAAGAACAAAAAGTTTAGCAGGTGGACCTTTACTAGTATAACACATGTTAACTGCAACCAACTTCATCCATCTGTTATATCAAGAAAGATATCTACATTCCACTTATACATGGAACACCCTAGTAAATTTTACATTTGTTTTGAATAGATTGCATTACATTTATCCACACAGTAAATGACATAATGCACTGTGATGGAGGGATCTATTCACTCCACACTGCAGGAATACCTCAATTACTAAAGGAGAAACAAAGCCCTTCTCATGGCATTCAAAAAGTTAACTATATAGAGTTCCAGCTGGACAAGAGCGGAAAATATATCACTCCAATGAGTAATACACTGTACTTAGTTTTCCACAGCCAAGAGGCCACATGTCACACACTAGAACAAAATAAACTACAGATAACTGCTCACCACTGAGGCATGTGTGTGACTTCCTTCGTACTTTAAGATGAAGGCATGACATGAATCACCATGTTAGTTACTTTGAGTCTTTGTTCAGGACAGATGTACCCTTTTTTTTAAAATTTATTTATCTTTATTTATTTATTTATGCTGTGTTGGGTCTTCGTTTCTGTGAGAGGGCTTTCTCTAGTTGTGGCGAGCGGTGGCCACTCTTCATCGCGGTGCGTGGGCCTCTCACTATCGCGGCCTCTCTTGTTGCGAAGCATAAGCTCCAGACGCGCAGGTTCAGTAGTTGTGGCTCACGGGCCCAGTTGCCCCGCGGCATGTGGGATCCCCCCAGACCAGGGCTCGAACCCGTGTCCCCTGCATTGGCAGGTGGACTCCCAACCACTGTGCCACCAGGGAAGCCCCGTACCCTTACTTTAAAAGTAAATTCAATATCACCATATGCAAAAGAAAAATTTGGAGATGATTTTCACTTTAAAAAAAGAATTTTCAATGGTATTCTTTAAATATAAAAGTAAGTCCTAGAATGATTCATTCTACAAATATATCTATTACATACTATAAGGAACAGTAAGTTTTTATGAACACATGAAGGAGTTTATGATTGCAATAATAATTCTAAACCAGGAGCTGGTAATCACTGAGACAAAAACCAAAGAGAGCAAAAGTCATCACCAAAGTAGACTCAATGGTCAGTGCACAGGAGTATAATCTCCCTAGGTTCCAGTCAACATTTTCCAATAAACCACCATTTCTTGAATGTCTACCACGTTCCAGACAACCCTACCTGGCTCACATTTCCTGCACTTCCACCTCCTGACTTGACACACAGAAAGGACTCAAGGGTCTATACAGAGGATGTTGTCCCTGATGCAATACACTCAATACCCTCAGTTTTGTCAAGATCTGAAGACCTAAGAAAAGTGAATGGATACTACAGTACTAGTATTTTCAAAACCTAGATTTAAATATGGTGGGGAAAAAAAAAAACAACACATTCTACAGCTGCTAATCGATAGGAACATTTTCTGGAGCCCCACAGACGGTCCAAATTCTGAGAATAATTTAAAGCTATACCAAACCTAGTGTGAGAACAGTGACAGAACAAAATAGTTCCAAGGCTATTCAAAGTCATAAAGAATAAACAAAGCCAATTTCTCATCTTAAATATCACACAAACAGGCTTAATTTTGTTTACTATCTATCAGATGTAGCTTTGCATTTGCATTGCTAATGATCCTTTTCCAAAGCGTGCTCACACTTTTAGTTCCTTTTGAATAGAAATAACTGATCTCCTACCTACCCTAGGTCTTGGACATGCTAATAATGTCAAGCGGCACATAAGCATATTTTCATGTTCAGAATATTACCAGAATAGAAAAAATTTTAGAGGGGGGTATTTATTTTCTTGGGAACGTATTGTATATAGGAAGGCTCATCCTGCTTTGTTCTAGTTTTCACTTGATATTCGATAAAGGGTAGATCCAAATATAATTTATCCCTTATGAAACACATCCCTCAGAAGGCAAAGACCTAAAAGAGTCATTTTTCCAATATGCACTAGAATAAAAAAAAGGGCTTCAGTGTTTTGTGGTATCAAATTCTTTGTCTCCATACAGTTATCAACTCAGAACTAGTCAAAGGACCCTCTGGAAAAATGAAACTGTAAAAGGCAATGGAGTGCTCGACCACAAGTAAATCCCTACAATTTTAAGATGACAGTCTACTTCTGTGCAGTCATTTAGACAATAAAGATTTGAAGGAAAAGAGAAGCAATAAAACATACTTCACAAATCCAAAAGATCGTTCCCAGGATAGAAAAAGAATTCCCTTGACAAGGTCTAGCCCAAGAAATTGTAGTAAGGAATAAAAACATTTCTGAATTGGATAATCTGAGATACAGACTTAATGTTAACTTCCAAACTGTTCTTTATTTACCTTTCTATCTTTTTTTAATTTTTATTATGACTTAAAAATCAAAAAATTTGAAAGGGTATGCTTACCCCAGCCTCTCTCAAGGCAGTTTAAGATTATGACTTTCCATAATTCATAAATTCATCTTTGTGAATCCTTCCAAAGATGTTATATGCATATACAACAACTTATAAATACAAATTTATTCTCAAATGGCATAATAACACATACATCTTTTTTTTTTCATTTAACAAATATCTACATCATTCCCTATCAATACAGTTTCCTCATTCTTTTTTACAACTGCACCATATTCCATTATGTGAATGGACCATAATTCACTTAACCAGTATTCTGTGATGAACATTTAGGTTGTTTCCAGAGTTTTGTTACTATAAACAATGCTTCAATAAACTACTTCATTTCAACTTAGCATAAGATCCTGAATACATTCCTGGATGTAGAACTGTTAGGTCAAAGAGATCTGTGTGTTTATAATTTTAACATATGCTGTTAAATTATCCTCCGTAAAGACTGTCCCAATTTATACTCCCACCAGCAATGTATGAATGGGTGCCTATGCCCACACCCAGGCTAATAATGTGTTACATTTTTATTTTATTTTATTTTTATCCATCTGACAGGATTTTTTTTTTAATGGCATCTGGTGCAATTTTAATTTGCATTTCTCTTACAAACTGAGGAACTTTGTTTCCTTTTAATTTTTTTACTGAGGTATGGGTGATGTACAATACTATACTGTATTATATAAGCAACTCAGCAACTTTAGATTTAGAGCCAGTGGTATCTCATTTCTGTGAAATCTTCATATATATCCTTTGCCCATTTTTCTACTGAATTGTTGGTCTTTTTCTTATTGATTTGTAGAATTTTTTACACATGAAGGAAATTTGCCCATTATCTTTGATGAGTTGTAAATGTTTTTCAACTTGTTTTTGACTTCGCTTGTGTTAGTTTTTGATATGCAGAAATTTTTATTTTTTTAAGTCTAATTTATAAATATTTTTCTTTTATTGCTTCCATTTTAGGTCAAAGTTAGAAAAACCTCCATTCTAAATTGTAAAACTCTTCTTCCCTATTTAGTTCTATTTCTTTTGTGACTTTGCTTTTTAAAGTTAAAATTTTATCCACTTAAAATTCATTCTGGTGGAGGTATGAATTATAGATCCAACTTTATTTTTTTCCAGATGGCTCCCCAGTTACCATTTACTGAATAAATTTCATCACTGATTTGAAATGCCAATTTTATCATGTCCTGTGTGTTTTGGGGGTCCCTTTCCAGGTTTCATATTTTATTTCATTGATCTGTAATCTATGCATTTTGCCTTCATCACACAGTTTTAATGAATGTGGCTTAACAATATCTTTTAATATCTTGTAAGGATGTTCTCATCTCTCATTACTTTTCTTTTTCAGGATGTTTCTAGTATTATTGTATGCATGTTCCTATATTTATTTTAGCATTGGTTTGTCAAGCCTAAAAAAAATCCTGTTAGCGTTTTTATTGGGATCATTTCCAATTTACAGACAAACTTAGGGAGCTTACTTACCTTTAAGAAACAACCCTAAAACCTGGCAACTTTGTTCCACCGCATACGAATGGTGTGATTCATGACTCAGCTAGGACAATCATATTTCATATTAGTATGTCTCCAATCACAAGACGATGGCCTTCCTGAGAGTTAATAGTGGTGTTTGGCATTAACCTTCCTCTTGCAGCCAGAAGGTTTGTATGCAAAATGTATGAATGCCATAAGTACTGTTAAAATAGCATATTCACTGAGTTTATCCATAAATTAAATATAAATAAAAAATTCCATGGTCACCATATGTTTTCTTAAAATTAAAGTTAAAGACACAGGAGTAAAGAACTGAAAAAGACCTCTACAGATGATCCAGACCAGGGTCTAAGCAACCTTTTCTTCTGAGCACATCACTCCTATCATAATAGTTTATTTTATGGACTGTTTCCTAATTTCCAATTCAAAGGACACTCTAAATTGGAAAATCATGTTCATTCTACCCCCAACATTCCTATAGAATTGTTACCACATGTACAGTACATTGTATCATCATGTAGATGGAAGCAAAAGGAATGATGAATGGGAGCAAAAAGTAGAAAAAGTATTTTACATTAATATTTATAATTTACAAACACCTTAATATACACTACCTCATCTGACATGTATGCATAAATTGGGCTGCCTACATATTAATAAAGAATACATAACAATGAAGAATAATAATTTTTATAAGTAATATTTTAAAACTAAAACATTCATGTCTACTACATCCTGTAATTTTAATGCTACAAATCTTAGGTATCAAAAGAGAAACGTGTTCTCTCTGTTCAAGGGTGGGGGGGATATGAGATTAAAGATGTAGGCAGGGCCAGATCATGAGCAACGACAGAAAGAATTTGACTTTGGCCTTAAAGGGATTTTAAATAGGGAAAGAATATGATCATAACTGCTTTTTAAAAATCACTTATGTACAGTACAGAGGCTGGGTTAGCTGTAGTGTGGCAAAGGTAGATAGAGAAAAAGTTATTGCAGTGAACCAGACCAATGATGGTTAGACTTAGGGTAGTAGCAGCAGTGATGAATAAAGAATTCATTTAAGAGATATCCAAGAGGGGCTTCCCTGGTGGTGCAGTGGTTGAGAGTCCGCCTGCCGATGCAGGGGACAAGGGTTCGTGCCCTGGTCCGGGAAGATCCCGCATGCCGCGGAGCGGCTGGGCCCGTGGGCCACGGCCGCTGAGCCTGCGCGTCCGGAGCCTCCGCAATGGGAGAGGCCACAACAGTGAGAGGCCCGCATACCGCAAAAAAAAAAAAAGATATCCAAGAGGTAGAAATGGTAAGACACTGATGATTTCCGGGCTTAAACAACTCCATGTACGGTGGTGCCGCTTACAGAACTAGTGAACATATAGGGAAAGGCAGATTTAGAAGGAAATAACAAGTTTGAAGTACAAGTGTAACAAGCCAGTGAAGACATCTACTGAACAGGTAGACAACAGGAGTCTAGAGCTCAGAAGTAAAGATTTAAAGCTGGTATGCGGAGTTTTGAGAGCAAATAAGAGTAGAAAAGGGGCCCAGAAAAGCAGGTAGAGGAAAGTGACCCTGCAAAGAAGACCGGACTTACCAGAGAGGTAAGAAAAAAACCAGGAAAGCTCGGATTTTATGAAAGTCAAGACTGTGTTACTACAAAGAGTTGTCAGCTTTGTTGAGTGTTGTTGTGCTGTCAAATAAGATGAAGAACGAGGAGAGCGAGCCCACTGCATTTAGTAACACTGGTACCCTTAACAGGGACAGCTTCAGTGGAGTGATGGGACAGAGACCAGAGTGCAGGAGGCTGAAGAGTGAAGTGGGAAGTGAAGAAATAGAGTGTGATCACTCTTTCAAGAAATTTGAATATGGGGGTGGGGGGAGGTCACTGAGGAAAAGAATGGAACAGGAAAGTTCTGTGTCAAAGGAGGATTTTTTTTTAAGGTGGAAGAGATTTGCCCATGTTTAAATGGTATTTATGAACACTAGTACTAAGGGAAACAAATAATTCCTTCCTTTCAATAATGCCCCCAAATTAATACAGGAAAAAAACTGGAACGCTGCTCATTTCTGAGGATGATCTTATGGTAGTGAGAAAACTCAGCGATCTGTAACTGGCATTTATTTGCCCCTAAAGATAATCTCTAATAAATCACAACAAAAAACTTAACAATAAATCCCTTAAAACAACAAAAACAAAAAACCCAAAAACAGCCTTCATGCAGACATAAATGATTTCTTAAGAGCGATCTGCTTACATTTAAATCATAACAGAACTTTAGGATGCTCACATCAAAATGGAAAATGGAATTCTAAGTTCATATGCCTAATGTTTACCAGTAATTGGTAAATTCTGAAATATACTTTCTCAAAATAATCAGGTAAGGGAGAATAATCTGTGGATCCAATAGGTCAACTTACTCTGATTCTTCCACAGATTAAAGATTTTACAGATGCCTTGAAATGAAAGGAAACTGACTATCACATGAATGGTTTGGTTATTTACACCCCTTGAGGCTCATACATAGCACACCTAATGGTTTTGCCTTGAGGCAAAGATTTAACAGATTGCCCTCCTAATTGCTCCCTGGACACAACTGTATACAAGGCCATGTGATTCCCAGGTGCAGATTCCTATATAAAACTCATCTTTAGAAAAAAAAAAAAAAATCAAAGGTAAATATCTCACCTATTTCTGAACAAATAAAACTGTTTATAATATCCAAACTCTAATAAATCACCATGCCAAACACTAGCCAATATACCTAATACATTCTGACCTGGTTCCCTCTAAAATAAAAGCAATCTAAGTAAAGCAATAAACATATTATTTAGCAACATCATCATCCCAGTAAACTGCTGAACATTTAGTTGTACTACAAATAACAGTGCCAATTTTAAAATTTCAGACATGAGAAATTTCATTCCTGAACAGTGTGAGTTATGTCTTCATAGTAAGAACAGACACTTGGGAAAGTCATCATTTTTAAAAGAGTTTAAAATGTAAAATAAAATCTAGGTAGTGAAGGAGATAAAAGAATTTTTAAACTAGAAAAAAATATAAAACTAAGTATTAAACTTCTGGAAAGGTCAGGAAAGTCTTCTAAATTTAGAAATCACAGTGGAAAAAAAAAAGTTTGAATTTCTAAAAATAAAAAAAAAATCTTCCAAATGTCCCCAAATGGCAGTTAGAATCTCAGATAGGTACCAGCACCTGCCCACATTCCCCATTCCTGGGGCAGATGCGAGGTGTGGACTGGGCCCTCCTGTCTCCAGAGCACATGCTCTCCACCACTGTGCCCCTTTATCTGACCTTCCCCAACAGGTGAAGAGGAGGACAGGAATATAATTCATAAAATAGGAAATGTGACAAATAAGGAAACATGTGGGGAAATATTTAATTTCCTCAGTAACCCAAATTTTTCACATTAAAACAGGTAACCTGTTTATGGCAAACTTTTGGCAACTTGTTAAAACTGGCGAAAATATAAAACTATGGTAATATCTAGAGCTGGTAAGAGGTATTTGAAACTGGTAGGCGGTTTGACATTACGCAAAATGAGCCATAAAAACATCCACATGCCCTTTGGCCCCCAGTTTCCTCTTCTGGAAGTTCTATACTAAGGTAAAAAAAAATTAAAATATAACAGAGTAGAGGGGGCTGCTCACTGCACACGTGCAAAGTTCCTCATCTGACAATTATTCATAAAGTGAAAACCTAGAAACCACCCGTATGTCCAAAATAAGAGAAACGTCATGTAAAATATGATAAATCCATTGGTCATTATAAATAATTATAAAATGTTTAGAACATGAAAAATGCTTTTCATACAATGTCAAACCAAAAAGGGCTGGATATAAAACCGTACAGATTTTGGAAACTCTTTTTTTAATGCAAAGAAAAATTACTAAAAGGAAAAAAACTCAAACTGTGACTACGGTTGGTTAACGTGATAGTATAGACTGATTTTTTTCCCCACTAACTTGCAAATGTTTTCATAATGTGGTTTCATTACTTCTATTATTTTAATAAAGCTTTGAAAAATGGGTGGTTCACAAAGCATTTGCAAATTTAAAATATAAGAACAAAAATGTGAGTGTTCTTTGACATTTTTTTCCAAAAGTGAAAAATAATGGTCTAACAATAAGGACGCCTCAGATAATCTGTTCTATACGATCCAAGTTCCAGTGTATAGAAGTTGCAAAAAAAAAAAAAAAACCTGTCAACTTATTTAGGCCTTAGAAGTTATTTCATTAGTTATTTTATTTTAAATGCAATTGGATAGCCATTTGAGTTTTAAGCTGGAGTGTTTTATTACCTCATTTATGCTACAGCTTCCGTTTTCTAGTCTTTTGGTAAAATTTAGCAACCTAAATGCTTAACAAAATCTTTGATGGAAAAAGAAGAACCACTTAAACCACTTGACTCTTGCTTAATCTATAAAATAACTTTATTAGATAAAATTCATATTTAATAATATTTTAAATCTTAATAAGGTCTCCCCTACTAGACTAACAGTTTCTGAAAGAAGACAGGAATTGTACCTTATTTAGCAAGGTGGCTGGTTCTTACACAAGCATACAGATCTGTGCCTGAGGAGGTATATATACAAGGGGAAAAACTAATGTCCCGAAGTCAGGAAAATCACAAATCACCAATCAAGTAAGCAGACATACACAGGGCTGTCCAAGTCCAAAGATACCTTTGTAAGATATTAAAATGTTTCTGAAAGAATTGGGTGCCCAAACCAAATAAGTTCCGCCTAACCTCCAAGTCACCTAAGCCTGATGCCAGGAAGACTCAATTTTAGCCAACCAGAAAGCACACATTTATTACAACAACTTTTGAGGTTTTTTTTTTTTTTTAGCTATTATATAAAATAGTAGTTAACACAGAATGCTCACTTATTAGCACATGTTAAAAGAATGTACTTGAGTTTAATCCAATGATGAGATTGTTTCATTCTGCAATAGTAACTCGGACTTTCACTTACCTATGATCCAAGATCCTTTTTGTTGTTATATAAGATAAAGTTTATAACAGGGAATAAGAGATTTAGCTCACCAGGGCTGCCACATTTGTTACTAAAACCACTGGGTCTTCAGGTCTCAGAACAACACAGGAATCTATATCCAGAACCGAAGGAAGTAATAATACATCATTAAAACCACCAACAAACATTTGTATAGCACTTTATGGTTTTAAAAGAGAATCATATATAAAATATTTGATAACTAAAATATATCTAGACCTTTCTTTATAGCTCTCAAGGTGCTTCCTTCACACATTATATGCCACTTCACATTCAAACCAATCTTTTAAGTTAAGCAAGGCAGATATTAATTACAACATCATAGATGATGAAACTAAGGCTCAGAAAGCTTAAGAGATTTGCCAAATTCACACAGCTGTTAAATGGCAAAGCAGAAACTACACTGTGGGCGAAGGACCTCTGTTGCCCATGCCAGATCTCCATCAGAGAGTGGACCAACTTGCATTTCGTGCAGGCAATGTGATCAAAGGGAAATTATATGATGACATCCCAGACATACATCCTTTCTTGGTAGCCAGCCAGCAGTAAGAGTTATTATTTCATCTACTGACACACCTAATAGAAAACCCACAGTTCTTTAACCAAAAGGCAAACTGATAATTAAAATGGTAAGCCTCCTACTGAGCCAAAGCCCAGACTTTTATTTTTTAGGAATTTATTTGAAAGTTCAGGGGCAAACACCATAAAGGAATATCAAAGGCAGACTTCTCAAGGGTTTTGTTTCCCCTTCTCTTCTGCTGTTTACATCAAACAAGAGAACAATTCAATATCTAAAATGTCAATGCCAATTATCTTACTTTAAATGAGGACCCCTTTTAAGCATTAATACTTTTTAAATATTTTAAACTGAGTAAAATGTTTCTAGAGTTTATTAAACATCTATCTTCTTAAATATATAGAATTACTGGTGTGTCTACTCTGAATCTTTAATATATTTTACATAAATATAGTAGCTAACGTGTTTTGAGCTCTTAACCATGTGCTGTGCCACTGGGCTATTTTCACACAGTCTCACTGAATCCTCACAACAACCCTATGATGTAAAGTACAAACAACTTTAACATCTATTTTATAAATGTGGAAATGGAGGCAATGAACATTAGTTAACAAAGCAGAAAGGAACAGGCTTGGGATCTGAAGCTAGAAAGTTTAACCACCACATTGCCTCCCTGTTCTCTTGTAGGGGTTGGAGATAGTGGGAAAGGCATGGGCTCTGGAATCTGACTCTCTGGGTTCAAAGCCTAGCTCCCATGCTTACTGATGAATCTTAGAAAAACTAGAGAAAATCTGTCTCCCTTTTCTCAGCTACAAAAGAAATGTAAGAGGTGATATAATAATTCTTGTATCATGGAACTGTTACGGGAAGAAAATGTAATGCCTAGTAAACAGTAAATGGCCCACAATGAGGACTCAAAAACGTCAGTAAGCAATGACAGTTCCTCCAAGGAATAGTGAGGTATTTATTAGGGCTTTAGTCCCACAACAAGTGGCTTCAAACTGCTCTTGTTGAGTTCTCGAAATCTTTTTTTCTAAGGTTTTATTTTCTCAAGCTGGCACTCCTGGCTGCTGATGTATCTATATGGGGCATCCCCTCTCTTTCCTCCTCTTCTACACTTTTTCAAATATGCTGTAAACTATAAGGTTAAATCGTTAGACTTTCTAAACTGATTTCTAAGTAAGAATATCTAGATTCTGAAGGAGGATCCAGGGTCTCTCTAGTTAGTTAAGAGGAAAACTTTAGTGAATGGACTTTGTAACATGTGGTTTTGGCTTTTCAGAGTTCTTTTTGCTTATTCAGCTTCTTTGTGGGTTTTGAAGAGTGTTGAGGATACCATACATTTTAGATCTATAGATAAACGTGATCTTGCTGGAGCATACTAGAATGTGGCACTACTACTATTCTGTCAAATCAGATAAACAAAGTGAGGGAAAGTGGCCACAGGCTAGTACACCAAAAATTACTCAAATAGTCCATAAAAGCATAGACCATCCTTTTCCTCTGGCTTACTACCTAAGGGCTAGTAGAGGTGAGAAGTGACAGCTAAAACAAGGTAGGGTTTAGGGTCTGATGCACTGGACGGAAGAGGAACTAGGGTCTCATCACACGGAGGTCCTCATTTTAGACACATTCGCTCAAAGTTCTGCCAAATGTGGTGATTCAATAGGAACAACTTTTCTCCACACTCTGCCAACTCAATGCTATTCGTACATGCTCTCTTGCCCTCTAGCAAGGCAGCAAAGAGAACTGACTCCAACTTTCAGCGATGAGCCTATTGGACAAACAAGTACCAAAAACCACTAAGTGTTAGAAGAGAACGTAATCACATTATTTACTGTGAGACAAGTCTTCACTGGATTAAAACAGAAGCACACAAGGGAGGGTGAAATGAAGGTGATCATACAAAATGTATTTGAGACACCTCAAAAATAAAGAAAAACTGTCAAATCTGAAACAAAGTTTAGATTGTTCCACTCTTACCATAGCAACTATATAAAGCACTGCTGCGTTTCTGCCATTTCCAAACATTTTTCAAAATTCAGCAAGTCATTCATTCCCTATCCAAGAAGCTGGTATACGAACTACATACAAATAGGAATAAAGTCATGTTTATAACTTCCAAACCCTTTTTATTACCAATGTTTATAAACATGATATTCTACACTGGAACTTCTTAAAATAATCAAGTTCACTGATATAATTGATGAAATATGTTACATTCCAAAAGGCTACAAAACATATGGACCAGGGGTGAGCAAACTTTTTCTGTAAAGAGGTTTTTCTGTTGTAGGCTTTGCAGGCCATAAACTCTCTCTCAACTACTCAACTCTGCCTTTGTACCACAAAAGCAGCCATAGACAACATGTAAACTAATGAGCATGGATATGTTCAATAAAATTTTATTTCTGGACTCTGAAATCTGAATTTCATATCATTTTCACATGTCACAAACCATTATTCTTTTGATTTTTTCCCTACCTATTAAAATAATGTAAAAACCATTCTTAGTTTTTGCAGGCTATACAAAAACTGGTGGCAGGCCAGATTTGGCTGATGGGTCATAATTTTCTGATCCCTCATATAGGATACTCTAATGTTAAAAAAAAAAAGGAAATACAAAAAACCCCATCAACTGCAATTTTGAGATTAGGTTCTCTTTGAATCTGGAGGGGGTTGTGGGATAGTCCATAGGTTAAACAATGCACTACTGTACTTCTGAAATAGAAAATGGGCTATATACAGACTATTTTAAAATCCTGATTTTTAAAGTTAATACCAAAATGTTAAATAAGAGTGTGTCTTTTTAATAACCTTTAAACATATTTCAGCTTCTCTCAGGAATGACTTAAACCTCTGCAGTGTTCATATTATTAGCACAGTATTTTCAGGTCCACCCTAGCATAGCTAGGGTCTCCTCTGCCCCCCAGAAGTCAACTAATGATTAAGTCACAGTGCCAAATGTACATTTCTATAGCATGATAAAAGCTATTTCCTGAAGCTTCATGAGAATACATGTTGTGTTGGGTCTCAAATATAAGAATACTCTGAGATTAGAGACAAGGCTCTGAGAACGATGGATTAGTCAACCTTCTGCGAGCTTAGGAGAAGCGTGCAAGGTAAGTACCTATAAAATCCTATTATAGGGGAGTTCTGTTAACGGTTATATTCAAACCTGGTACTATATATAATCCAACAATTTCCACATGTCAGTAGATGACTGAGAATATCCTTACCAACTCTAAATAATAAACAATTCTGAATAACCAAAAGCTTGCTCTGATTCCATAGTGACTCCCTTATGTGGGATAGGCTTTTCAACTGGTGGTGTTGTCTGTAATGAACCTTTTCCATCTGGTCGGCCGCACAGAACTCCAATCAACCACCTTCCCTGTATGCAGTGTCCCCTGTGGTGTGGGGAGAGGAGGACACAGTTGAAAATAGAGAAAATACTTTTCCTCATTTTAGCAACTTTGCTCAAGCAGGTGTCAGAGATCTACTGACTGGACAGGTAGTTTAAAAAAACAAACAAAAAACACAGAGCTTTTCATCTTGAACCTCAGGGGAAAAAAGAGGCAAACTGAAACCAGAGTGACTTACCTCAGTTATATGAAAATCAGTGATTCACTTAGAACACACATATTTTGTTTGGGGATACCAAAATCTCTTAAGTCAGCATTTGGAGATTAAAAAAATAAATGGACCAGACATGTGTTTTGGACCTGGGAATTCTGACTGGTTTCATTTCAAAATTTTTTAAGTCATTAGTAATTCGATTTATCCAGATCTTGCTCAGACAGAAAAAGGGCAAAAATGCAATTTCTTAGGAGGGTCATCCAGCTAGTGGTTGGATTATCAGTGACCTAGATAAGAGCAGAAACAGCCCAAGAAATTTTGGTTTTCTGATATAGGGAAAAGCAAGGAATCTGTCCATGCCTTCTTTCATTTTATAATTATTTACTGCACTCTAAATATTTATGGTCTCCAAACACGTGGGCAGGCTCCCCACAACATGAAATATCTCAAATATCTACTTCGGCTCAAGAACAGTGTTTTTCAAAGAGTGGTTCACAATCAACTAACAAGGCAGAGACCAATGTTGTGGGTTACAGACAGCATTTTTCAATTAAGTCAATCAATACCTTTGAAAACATGAGCAAACATGTTATGTTTTAAGGGTAACTACTATCTTGGAAACTTTAGTTTCTTTCAAAGTAACGTATGTGTGTACTGGGCTGTGATGTAAAGTGTCTTACTTTGAAGGGGGGGTTGTAATCTAAGAATAGCTTGAAATACTTTCCAGACCTAAACAGACATGAGATAAGTAAGCAATCAGGGCAGTAATCAGACCTAGAAACAAAAATTGGGAAGCTATCATCACTTGACAGCATAGGAAGCTTTGGGGTACTTGACATTATATAGGAAAAAGGCATGAGGTAGAAGAGCCCAGCCTCAAACCCTGGGGGCATCAACATTTAGAGCTTGGACAGAGGAAGAATCACCTAAACCAAATGAAGGCGTGGCCAGAGAGGCAGTAGGAAAATGGGGGAGCTGAGGTTTCCCGTGCAGGGAAAGCCAATAAAACTAAAAATTAAAAAGGAGACATCTCCCTTTCAATTTCCCATTTTTCAAAAATAAGGCATGAATGAGGAAAAGCTGCAGGATGATTTTGAGTAAAGAAGGTAACATAAATAGATGCTATAGATGCTACAGCGCCTAGAAATGTACTTACTCTGCAGATATACACATATGTAGGAACACTTGCTCGGTATTTTATGGGTACTGTAAACCAAAAGAAGATGTTGGTATCCATTTAAACCACCTATTTACATGTTTGAAGACAACATGTAGGCAACTCACATGATTGTTAATCATTTTAGGGTTGTCCATTGGCATTCTAAAGATGTCAAACCACATTACGATAAATCTTATCGTTAAAATATATTTTCACTATCTTCTTGCGAACCTCACACTAAATTCCCTTCAAGGAAAGAAGGGATTCCTAATACTCTGGAAGCAAATGCTCTCAACAGGGAGTATAATGGAATAACAGCGTTGCCCTTTGTTTAGACTGAAATTGTTCCAAACCTATTATCCTGTGCCCGTCAACAAAAGCCACAGCCTCTAATGTTCTGGGCAGCAGCCTCATTTGGAGGTAATGGGGCTCTCTTGAAACTTATATGAAGATCTATCATCGTGACTACTTTAAGTGCCTTTGCCCTACTTCACAACTTCTACAAATCACATGTTAATACTCTTGGTCTTAATAAAACAGGACATTTCCTAGAGTGGGATGGCAGCTTCCTTTTTCAAATATTAGAAGCAACTACTGCTAAGGACAGCTAGTTTGTAATAGAATCAGAATGATGGTACTGAAATGGACCTTAAAAATTATCTTGCCGGGCTTCCCTGGTGGCGCAGTGGTTGAGAGTCCGCCTGCCGATGCAGGGGACACGGGTTCGTTCCCCGGTCCGGGAGGATCCCGCATGCCGCGGAGCGGCTGGGCCCGTGAGCCATGGCCGCTGAGCCTACGCGTCCGGGGCCTGCGCTCCGCAACGGGAGAGGCCGCGGCAGTGAGAGGCCCGCGTACCGCAAAAAAAAAAAAAAAAAAAAAAAAAAAATTATCTTGCCCAGTTCTTTCACTTAACAGATAAGAAAGTGGGGGCTTGACCCAGGTGGTCCAGAGGAGAGAACCTGGCTGTCAGAGCAAGTTAGATGAAGGTTTCAACCCCAGTTCTATTAGTGGTTCATCACAAGAAGTCAGTGTCTTCATTTGGAAAACAAGGGTAACAACAACCAATCTCACACAGGAGAATTTAAATGAAACAATGCATTTAAAGCTCTTAGCACACTGCGGGAACACAGAATGTACCCAGAGTCCCTCCCTTGGTCCTCATTCTCTTTTCCTCCTTGTACAAGGCAGAGCACAAACTGGGATGTTACTCAGACTCCTCTGTGACTTCACAACACACAAAAGAAAAAGGCCACAGAATTGTGTACTTAATGCCTCTATTGGTTCTGGTTTAAATATGAAATTAACATTAAGTAGCTTCTTGTAACACACTGAAATCCAAACTCAAGCCAAGTGATGGCAATGGTTTAAGGAATGGGAAGGGAAAGAAGAAAACCAAGGAGCCTCAGTGAGGTAAGAGGAAAATGAGGCAAGTCAGCATCACAGAGGTCAAGGTTGGAAATCCATACAAATGGGTGTCAGTACCAAAAGCCAGAAACAGATTAAGGAGAAATAATAACTGAAATAACCCACTGCATTGTCTATAAAATCAGTGGTGATCATGAGGAGAGGTTCCAGAAGTAGAGGTGAAAAACTAAAGCTACTTAGAGATACCAAAAGGAAAATAAGTGCAGGATAAGCAAAATCAATGAAAACAGCTACTCATTTGAGGCGCTTGACAATAAGGAGAAAAATCAAACAATAACCACGTGTGAAGGGAAGATCAAAGTGTAGCAGCTAAGAACACAGGCTCTGAAACCAGCTTATCTAGAGTCACATCTCAATTCTGCCAAGTTGTAGCTGTGTGACCTTAGGAGAATGAGTTACCCTCTCCATGCCTCAGTTTCCACACCAAAGACAGTAAGGATAAAAATAGTACCCACTGGGCTAGTTTTTCTGTTGGGTCTCATCTCTTCTCTGTATTTAAAAGGGGCTAGAAGTCTATAAACTACATCTTCCAAACTCCCTTGCCAACTAGATTCCCGTTGGGTATTGCCCATGGGAAACAATGAAACGAGACTGCAAGGTGAGAGAAAGAAAAAGGTCTTCTTTTGTTTCCTGTTTCTAGTGGTAACTCCAAAAGCAGCAGCAGACACCCGCAGGCTCGAGCAGCTTCTGTGGTGGCTCCAAAGCAGCAGAACCAATGAAGATCTCCAGCAAATCTGCAAAGCAGGCAGTTTATGCGGCAGCTGTCTGATATTTGAGTACCATCCCCTCCCCTTCTTGCTCTTCAACATTCACGCACACACCCTCACACACACACCACACACACACCCTCACACTCACACACACACACTCCTTTCTGCTCCAACATCCAACCCCCCAACACAGCCCTTCCAATTAACACTGGAACCAATTCCCTACGTTAAATCTTTCTGTGCTTAAAACATCAAGTGATTTTCATTTTCCTGATTGGACACTAATTGATAAACATCTACTTCTTATTACTATTGTGAGAATAAAATGAGGTGTTTTCTTTTAAAAGTAAAGGCTTGGGTCAGTAACTGAACCCTAGAAGGCACTTTATAAATGTTAACTGCTACTCTGCAAGGATCTTTAAATCCACGTCTGAAATCAAGTTCCTTTTCCCGCATACAGACGATTTCTGAAAATGGTCCCGTCATCCTTTCCTTCACCCAGGCTCCAAATCTGAGTCACCTTTCTTCCCGCCAATAAACACAATCTGCCAGTTCTCGCTGCAGGGAGCCCTCCGAATCGCCATTCCCCAGGTGCAAGCCTTTATTACTCCTTATTGAGTCTATATCAATGTCTTCCCCTCCCCAGAGATTTATCTGCTTGCAGGCTCCAGTTCATTCTACACTGTACCAGGAGGATTTTCCAAAAGGGAGGAGGGGAGGTGTCAGATCTTGTCACTATCCAAGGTGCCCAAGGTCACAAGTCCATTCCACGACACACAGGCCTTCCTTCCTGAAGTCAACCCCTGCCTAGTTCCTTAACAGGAGCTCCCAACATACTACTTTCCTTTGGGGATTTACATCCCCAAATCTTGCACCCCAACCACATCAGAAACCCTTGGCAATCCTCCAAACTTTCTTTGCCCTTTGGTCCCTCCATACCTTTGCACAGGATAATCCCTCTGGATAGAATGCCTTCCATGCCCCACAGAGCCTCTGCTAGATCCCTTCTACCTCACCAGAACTAACCTCTCCTATGCCTCCCTAGCATTTCACCAACCCAATACTATTTCACCAACCCAATACTATTACCTAGCACCACATGCTTGTGTTGTAAGTTGCAAGTACTGAGCTCCTCAGGAGACTAAGATTCTTTACCCCTTGCATGCCCTCCATATAGCAGAGCTTCCCAGTATGAGAGCTGAAAGTTGTGAGATATTGATACCTCAGCTCTTGGAGCAGGCAGGTGGGGCTGCCAGCCCCCAGGCCAGTGGTCTTCACCCACCAGTCCAGCAGCAGCTTTTCTACTGTTAGAAATCTCCTACCCCAGTGTACTGTACAGAGTATTTTTTTCTGTGTGGTATTTTTTTCTGTGGGAAAGAGGTTGGAAGCTCTGCTCTATAGCATCCAGATCAGCACCTTGCATACAAAACAACAGCTCCAGTCTTCCATCAAACCTCATGAAACACAACTGCTCCATTTCCAAGTTTTTAATGGCAGCATTCCCTATTATAAAAACTTACAAGTGAAGTGAAAACTATACCAGTTCCTCATTTTCTACAACTTTTTTCTTAATTTTTGGAATGTGAACATAAGAAAGTTAGTGAATGAAAGCACAGATCTTTCAAATATAAGAAAAATATATATATTCCAGACCCATTTGCATTCATAAATATTAGATTTTATTTTGGACCATTAAACACAATTGAATTCTAAGACAGCCAGTCAACTGGAATTCAGAACACAGTCCCCCTCAAGGAGGAAAACTGTTAGCTTCATAGCTTCCATTTGTTATAAATACTATAAAACAATACTGTTTCAAATAATAGCAGTTAAATACTGGTGTCTGGGAAAAAAATTAATTTAGAAGGATGAGGAAATGCATGACTTTTTGTAGAGATTCTGAGGGGATATTCAGGATCCTTTCAAGAGCTTAAAAGGTCCAAGACACTATTTCTACCTATACTTAGAAAATCTACAACTTGAATTTTCCTTGTTAGAGACGTCTCATTGTAATTACCCTTCTCCCATCAGCCACAGTTTACTTACAGTTGAAACAATAAAGAAGAAAGAACACTGGAAAATTAAGGGGGGTGGGTGGATTTTTAAATACTGGAGGCAAATAGGACATACAAAAAGGCAAACTAAGCTTTAGGCAACAAGTGAAAGAAAAAATATGAAAAGGAAAACATCCAAACTATTCCAGGAAAAGTTGGCAGAGAAATTGAGGAAACAAACTTCCCATAGCTGCCACAAGGAGACACTAACAACCGAGGACAGCTTGGTAACTCCTGAGTTAAACAGATAATAAAAAGTCTTTCAAATGTTTAAGCTAACATTTCCCACACTCACAGATGCTGGTCCCTGAAAAGATTTGCCTGGCCAACAGTGAAATTACAAAAGGACAGTTTCATTTTTATAAAGCTAAATTTATTCCATTAAGAAGATTATCCTCTATCCTGAGATTGTTTTTTGGTATTAAAATGCCTTTAAATTTTTAAAATTATGTCAAAGTATTATTTTGTTTTAAAGTGTAAATACCAGATGTGCCAGTCATGGGCCTATTCCCACAGATCAATGAGAGCTCTTTATCTCAGGAGAGTTGATCACTGCAGACATCATTTCTCAGGCTCCTAGCTAGGTCAGCTGGCTTTTCTCTGGGTTCAGTCTTTGGGAAACACTGGCGGAGAATGGGCAGGTGGGAGGAACAATGGAGCCAGGATATTTCTGTCCCTCCTTCTCTACTTCAGGAAGTGTTCCCAGCAGTGGCTGTATTTCTTTCATGGCTCTTGCTACTACTAGGAGATTCCAATCTCCTCAGAGTGACTCTGGCTGCCGGGCTCCCATAACCCTACCATTAGCGACACTGTTCTCCCCTTGCTGTTAATCTCTAGGCTGCTTCACCATCCTATCCTGCTGTCTCAGCTCCTCCATCATCTGTGTAACCAACCCCCTGAACGGAATTCCTATTTTTAAACCTTAAGAGTGGTTTCCCTTTTCTTGGGTGGACCCTAAGGAGTATATTAAGCCAGTGGTTCTGCATGTATCAGAACCACCCGAGGAGCTTTTATTAAAACCCAGATGCTGGGCCCCACTTCCAGAGTTTCCGAGCCAGTATATCTGAAGTGGAGCCAGGAATGTGCATTTCTAAGAAATTTCCAGGTGATGCTGACACTACTGAACAAGGGACCACACTCTGAAAACTTCTACAACAGACAAAACAAAGAACTGGCCATCTTTAGTTGGTCTGCCTTTTTTCTTTTTCTGTTGTTGTTTTTTTTTAACACCTTTATTGAGATATAATTCACATACCGTACATACAATTCACCCATTTAAAGTATACAATTTGATGGTTTTTATTATATTCACAGACATGTGCAACCATCACTGCCTTTTTTCATTTGACAATAAAATCCAAAACACACTGTGAAATTCAAGGAAATCCCACCTTCCTGTCTTCATATGAAAAAAACCAAACTTTTAAGATAGTTTCCTTACATTATTACAGAGGCCAATAGGTTTCTAAGGAATGGTTTTTAAAAGAAAACAGAATTTTAGCACTTACTTTATACCTTACCAAGAAATAAAATCTCAATTTTAAATATCAGAACGAATCCACTGAACTTTTCTATAAAGAAAACATCGATATAGACTCTGATTACTGCAAATAACTTAGCCAATTAAATCTCAAACTAGAAAACAATCAGTTAGCAGATGGTTCTTCGACCTTAGAAATTTAAGACTGAACAACAGTCCCAAATAATTTGAAGGGCAATTAAAGTACAGTGTCTTGGAACCAAGGTTTAAGAATCACTATACGGTGTTTAGATTTATGTTGGCAAAAAGTTAAAATCAAGTATGCAACCAAATCATAGCCGAACTGTGTGCACAAACAAAAAAAAAAACTTATTATGAGACCAAAGGGTCTACAGACCAGCACTAATAGAAAAATGTGAGCCACAAATGTAATTTAAAATTTTCTAGTAACCACTTTAAAAAAGGTAAAAAGAAACAGGTGAAATTGATTTAAATTAATACACTCCATTTAACCCACAATACCCAAAATATTTTCATTTCAACAAATTATTAATGATATATATACATATATATATATTTTTTGCAGTACGCGGGCCTCTCACTGTTGTGGCCTCTCCCGTTGCGGAGCACAGGCTCTGGACGCACAGGCTCAGCGGCCATGGCTCACGGGCCCAGCCACTCTGCGGCATGTGGGATCTTCCCCGACCAGGGCACTAACGTGTACCCTGAATCGGCAGGCGGACTCTGAACCACTGCGCCACCAGGGAAGCCCTTAATGATATATTTTACATTCTTTTTATTGCACTAAGTCTTCAAATTCTGTTGCATGTGTTACACTTCCAGCACATCACAATTCAGGCTAGCCACATTTCAAATGGTACCACATCAGACAGCACAAATATAGATGAATAGAAATTCACCAGTCTCTTTACTGGACATATTGATACTTAGCATAGTGGCATTGCTCTACTATGCTGTTTTCACAAATTACTTGTGAACTATATTTTTTAAGAAGTTAAAGCTTCAGGGCTTCCCTGATGGCACAGTGGTTGAGAATCTGCCTGCCAGTGCAGGGGACACGGGTTCAAGCCCTGGTCTGGGAAGATCCCACATGCCGCAGAGCAACTAGGCCCATGAGCCACAACTACTGAGCCTGCGCGTCTGGAGCCTGTGCTCCGCAACAAGAGAGGCCACAACAGTGAGAGGCCCGTGCACCGCGATGAAGAGTGGCCCCCACTCGCTGCAACTAGAGAAAGCCCTCGGACAGAAACGAAGACACAACACAGCCAAAAATAATAAATAAATTAATTAATTAAAAAAAAAAAAAGAAGTTAAAGCTTCAAATGTTTGTACTGACAGTTACAAAACTATGTTAACATTTGGCTCCTGCCACTTAATATTGTATTAAAAAAAAAAAAAAGAAAAGCCTCTCAAGAGAATTACATTGTAAACAGGTAAGCTACCATCACTGTTATTTTACTTGGAGTCCCTGGCAGTATCTCAACGCTGGCAGTATCTCAACTCTCCTTTCTCTAGCCCAAGGGAAGCCCTAGCAGCCACTATGGGTCTCCACCAGTCCCGAAACTAAGGAATGAATTGTCATCTCCTGTGTTTGTGAACAGGAAGCTAAGTCATAACTACCAACCAAACCCCCAAACTGAAGTATCTGGTCCTTTGACAGGGGAAACTAATATAACCTGATCACTTTATTCAATAACAGCACAGCAGACTTGTGATAAACAAAAAATATTAAGTCACATTTTTAATGTGATTAAAAAATTATTTTAATACTGAATTAAAAATAGAAAGGACAGGACTTCCCTGGTGGTGCAGTGGTTAAGAATCCGCCTGCCAATGCAAGGGACACAGGTTCGAGCCCTGGTCCGGGAAGATCCCACATGCTGCGGAGCAACTAAGCCCATGCACCATAACTACTGAGCCTGTGCTCTAGAGCCCGCGAGCCACAACAACTGAAGCCCGTGGCCTAGAGCCCATGCTCCGCAACAAGAGAAGCCACCACAATGAGAAGCCCGCGTGCCGCAACGAAGAGTAGCCCCCACTCGCAGCAACTAGAGAAAGCCCGCACACAGCAATAAAGACCCAACGCAGCCAAAAATAAATAAGTTTATTTAAAAAAAGAAAAATAGAAAGGACAAATCAACTTGAGGTACTACCCTTAATTCTTCATGATCTATAGAAAGAGACCAGACAGATAACCTGCATACAAAATTAAAAATTTAAGTAGACTACAAAAGTTATTTTCAGTAGGAAGCCACAGTACAACATTTATTACCTTTAATTATTACAACTGATGATCAAAATAAGACTCTAAGAATGGGATATATAACAAGTCTCTGGGTACAGAGGCAGACTATAAATCATAAACATGGTACTTTGAGAAACTCCCTAAATTATCCTTAATATTTGAAATTTACAGTTTGATACCAGTTTACTCTAGAATCCAGTGATGTATGAATTTAAATTATACCCTAAAGAAATACAGGGAGATTGAAATGGTGCCTCTAATATCAAACAATCTCTGAGCCCCTCAAAAATAATGGACTGTTAAAAAAATAATAATAATAATGGACTGTTCCTTCACTTATCAGAAAGTGGTTTCTTTTGCATATAAAACTCTTGCCATAAGCATAAATATACTTGTGTGTATGTGCAAGAGTAGTGAGATAATTACATACCTTTGGGGCTTAAAAACATCTGGTGTCACATCACACTTCAGGCATATAGTTATTTCATTTTGAACCATTCACTCTAGAGAGTACTCATCCTATAACTTGGTCATAATTAAGCAGAGCTACTCAGTATTTCAGCAATTATACAGCATAGGTGGACTTTTATATGGTACTTTTGTAAATCAGATAATCAAAACATATACCTCAAATAAGTTAAAGTGCTAAAACTATGACAAGTTACATAAGATTTACTAAACTTTTAACTTGTGACCAGTCTACATAGTAAGCTATAATTGCTGCAGATACACCCAGCTATAGAATGAAAGTTGAACCCACAGGCAGTTCACTAAGTCAAGCAGAGGGTATGGGGGCAGCAGGAATGAGGTCAGAAGAAGGCAAATCTAATAATCCGTGTCTTACAGGGAAGGATAGTGTCCCGACTTTATTTCCTATCATCTATTAGTCAGTCAGGTTGCACACCCTTACACTACCTACTCTCAACTCAAAAAATACAGGTCTTGGCATCTCAGGCTAGTGGATTAAATAGCCTCCAGAAATATTCCTTTATATAGTCTCATGGTTACACACAGGAGGGAATAGGAGAAGGGAAAGATCGTGGATGTTGCCTGGAAAGACATATCTAATCTTTCCTCACCTGCAAACAGAGGAGTTTCCTAAAAACAAAAGAAGGAAAGAAAATTTTAAGGCTTGCTCTAAGAGTTACACAGGTCTTCAGGCTATAATTTAGTAATGAGAAGAGAATGTCCCCGTACTTCAGCAAACTGCTAAATCTCTCCATCAACAGGGCTGCTAACACCACCCACCAGCACTTGAAACTGCCTTCTAGTAACACTGCTGTGTGCACCTCAGCAGCCTCACACAGCTTCTGTTATACTAAACTTCTCTTTGAAGTATCTCCTATATCCATGGCCCCCAAGTCTCCCACTAAAATCAAGGAACTGATGAAAGAGAAAATGTTACTGTTTCAAGCCAAACTATTAATGTCATCAAATACTGTGACTGAAACTCTTTTTTTTAAAGCTCGGCAAAGAAAAAATTCATACTTAACTTAGTATAGTATCAGCTCCAAGAAGCAAGAAGATGCTATGCATCAGACCATTTCTACTATCAAGGAGAAAAAAATAAAACATAGCACATTCCAGAAATCATGGAACATTTTTCAAAGGTCGGAGCTGATTTTGAGTGGTGTTACAGACCAAGGAGGTCTCTGGATGGTTTCCTTCATGCACAGACAGGCAGAGAAGCTGCCCTTAGCAATGCTTAGAAAGAAGGTGGGTCAGTGAAAAAAATCCCACTTGAGAAGACATCTAGCAAAGACCCACTGGGTGCTCCTGCACAAGTGACTTAGCCACCTCATGTCTCAGTTTCCTCAGCCACAGAACGAAGAGAATACCTTCTTCCCAAAGTTGTTATGAGGGCTGGAGATCATGCTTGTAAAGCACGGAACTGCTGATCTAAAAGTGGACGAGCTGCAACTACATAAAACAGCAAATGAACACAAGTTTCAAATAAGAGTTGACCCCCAACCCCACCCCAAACAACATACTGAAAAAAGTTCAAGTTTGTCTAAGATCACTTTAATGGGACAGAAATAACTTCAAGTGGCAGATACTTGTTTGATATTTCTTACATGCATCATTCTAGCCTGCTCCTTTTGAGTTCGATTAACATGCCGGATCAAAGATAGCAGGACAAAAAAAATTGAAAGAGAAATAGCTCAAGCACGGGCAAGAACGCACAGAATAACGAATAGAAAAAGATGCTGCATGCAGACCTGCTATGTGGCCCACAATGACCCTGCATGTGAGCTCCGTTCAAGGCCAGTGTCCTGCCCACCAAGATGGAACACAGCTTCTCATGCAAGAGAACTGAGAAAAAGACTGAAGAAGAGAACTGACCTACAAACATGGGTGAGTCTCCTGCTCTAACGACACACCCTACCATCCTCTCAAAACCTTCGGCTGTTTGTTTTTTTCCAGGTAACTTATGTATGACAAACTGAATTTCTCAATCCATGTTATATAAACCCCCATACCAATACAATTGACCTTGATTAGGGAGCTTCTCAAACTCTTCTAAGGAAGTCCCTCTAACAGCAGAAACAAATGAAAAAGTACCTTTGGGTAGTCTGGGAGTGGCCAAAAGAGGCCACAAACGTAAAACTAGACTACGTTTTTCAAACTGACATATTCTTTGTGGTACAGGTGTGAGACAGCTAGTAGATCGAGCCACTGAGTAAAAGCACTGCCTCTTCCCGGAGTCAGAAAAATATTTCCCAAGTAAAACACCACTGCCTTCATCCATTTATTCAACAAACTTTTTTTGAGAGTCAACCATGTGCAAAGGGCTTTATTGGGACTGTGAATATGAAAATATATACATATAGACATACACACATACAGTCTAATGGGGGAGACAAAAAATTCACATAGGAAACTATGATTAGGGTTACAAAGGAGAGAACTCTTTGCTAGGAGCTTTCTCTAAACCAAGCTGACAATTAAGGCATGAATCAGGCAAAGAAGAGCATTCCAAGCAGAAAAAAAGAACATGGGCAAAGGCAGTGAAGGGCAAGGGAGAACAGTGTGCAAAAGGCACCTGAGGGACCAGGCTGGACCACGCTAGGCCTTGCACACCCATGAATGACTTCTGTCCTCTGAACAAAGGGAAGCCACTGAAGGTTCTGCACAGGGAGAGCACAGGCAACATCATCCTGCCTGCAATACATATCATAAGAGCTGATCCTTGCCTGTCCAAAGTTCACAAGCTGATTATAACACTCTTAACAAATACATGAAGTCCACTCTTAACACATGTACACACATGAGAAGAGCACATACAAGAAAATGAAAAGCTCTGTGGTACATATTAGAAGTATACAAAGGCCATTAACAGGCCTTTCACTGGATAGTTAGAAAAGAGTGTGGAGCAGGTCATCCAGGTCACATCAGCACAGTTTTCAAGGGCAATGATGTATGAGATCACTCAAAAATAGAATTGAAAAAAATACACAACCAAAATTTCAGTTCATATTAAGTTCTTAAAATTTAACTTGAGGGGTTTCCCTGGTGGCGCAGTGGTTGAGAGTCCGCCTGCCGATGCAGGGGACATGGGTTTGTGCCCCGGTCTGGGAAGATCCCACATGCCGCGGAGCGGCTGGGCCCGTGAGCCATGGCCGCTGAGCCTGCACGTCCAGAGCCTGTGCTCCGCAACGGGAGAGGCCGCGACAGTGAGAGGCCCGCGCACCGCGATGAAGAGTGGCCCCCGCTCTCCGCAACTAGAGAAAGCCCTCGTACAGAAACAAAGACCCAACACAGTCAAAAATTAATTAATTAATTAATTATTTTTAAAAAGTGCTCCAATGACCTTGTTTAAAAAAACAAAAATTGAAGTATCAAATAAAAGGAAAAAGCAATCTCTTAATCACTCGAAGGTATTTAAAATTCAAAGTTATTTGCTTTGGTAACCCAAAAGTACTGTTCTACACAGGAATGCCCGAATTATTTTCTGTGTAGACGCCGGAACCATCTAATAAATAAACTGCTTTTTCAGAATAGTTTTTTGGCTGATGCTGATACTGTTAACAAGTTAACAAGCTCGAAGGAAAAAGTTCCCTCAAATAAGAAAAAGAAGAAAGAAACCTTACATGGTATTTGTATAAATGTACTGCTGGTAATAAAATAAAGTCTCAAAAACCAACCTTCCTATCTTATGGTCATATTCCTATTCAAAATACCTCCTAAGAGACAACTCAGATTTAGAAAATCAAACAGAAATTGGAACTTGGAGCTATTTTTTTTCAACTAAGAGAATTTCATACAGGTACACATAAATACTGACATATAATCTAAGCCTACCATTCATTCAAGGGACATTTCAATGTCTACTATACACACACTTCACTGACACTATTAATAGTTGGCTGTCCTGGATTTAAAATTTACCAGTATTTTTTTTCACTCTAGCAGATTTATATTTCAACTCCAAAAAGGGACTTTTTATTTAAATACTCTGTGATTCTCACCCTAAAAAACAAGACTAGAAATATCTACTAAACAATAGCAAACTCAAAATGACCCTATAACAGTATACGGCAGGGACTTCCCTGGTGGTCCAGTGGTTAAGACTCTGTGCTCCCAATGCAGGGGGGCCAGGTTCGATCCCTGGTCAGGGAACTAGATCCCGCATGCTGCAACTAAAAGCCCCGCATGCTGCAATGAAGATCCCGCGTGCCACAACTAAGACCCAGTACAGCCAAATAAATAAATATTAAAAAGTAAATAAATAAAATGTTATTTAAAAGAACAATATATAGCAGAATATTTTTACATTTATTTGTTAGCACTTCATATTCTGAGTTGTTCGATAGCCTAACTATTGCTCCCCTCTATAAAAGATGCTTAGAAATCTACAATCCTACACACTGCAATTTCTCATAAGAAACAATCCCTCATTTTCTCCAATTTTCACATTAAAGATGAGTTCCACAGCTGTGTTCTCAAGTTTGGAAAGGGCCATGAATCAGACAGGCCAGTGTCAGTCTTTACAACAACCCCTTGCAGAATGTCAGAAGGTCTACCCACCTTCACTGAGAAAAAACCAGAGTATACTTATGAACTTGATTTACTATTATATCTTTTTTAAAAACGGTATGACGGTTCTAGATTTCCTGGGTAAGGCTTATTGAAAGAGTCAAGACACAGAATTTTCTACATTAAATAATAAATTAGGCTTCTTGAAAGAGCCAGGTTCAAAGCTCAATTCTAAAACTTAAAAAGGCAAATCAAAAGTAAAGAGAAAACTAGTTGCTCCACAACTGTAAAGGATCAAAGAGGGGAACTGCAACTCAAGGAGTAAATTTTAAAAACCAGCCTTTTAGAGATGCAATAGCCAATCCATCCATAAAACCACCATAAGTTGGCCATTATACACTGCATACATTACATTCTGAATTGTTACTATCTTTTTTTTTTTTTTTGCTGTACGCGGGCCTCTCACTGTTGTGGCCTCTCCCGTTGCAGAGCACAGGCTCCGGACGCGCAGGCTCAGCAGCCATGGCTCACGGGCCCAGCCGCTCCGCGGCATGTGGGATCTTTCCAGACCGGGGCACGAACCCGAGTCCCTTGCATCGGCAGGCGGACTCTCAACCACTGCGCCACCAGGGAAGCCCTGAATTGTTACTATCTTTAACAGGAAGAATGGGGGGGGGGGAGAGTAAGTAAAAAATACAGTTTTCGTAACATTAAATAAGCAGCCCAGTGAAATATAAATTCCGGAAGAGGGAGGAGGAAAGGGACCCTCTATATCTGAACATGGCTACTTGAATTTTTTGTGCTTTTCTGGCCTTAACCCACCACCACTTAGCCCATCTTTACCACCATTCCTTCCCAAGACCCCAACACGCACGCATATGCACGCAGGCGCACAAACAGGCGTTCACACACAACACATACACACAGTTACAAGGTTTAAAAAATACAAACCATATCCTTATGTGTCAAAAAATAAACTTCATACAAGAGCACAAGAACTCTGAAGTCTCGTGATTTATCAAAATCAAAAGACAATGCCACTGCTAAGCTATGAGCTAATGCAAATTCAGACCTAATACATACACTGAATTTTGAATAAACTCAGTCACTGGCTCTTACATCACCAATTTTTTTTCTAACACATCTAAAATTATAAACTATGAAAACGAATTCTGGAAAATAAATGAGCATGAAAAATTATGGATGAAACTTAAAATTACTGTTGAAACAGAATTTTTTTTTTTTTTTTTTTTTTTTGCGGTACGCGGGCCTCTCACTATTGTGGCCTCTCCCGTTGCGGAGCACAGGCTCCGGACGTGCAGGCTCAGCGGCCATGGCTCACAGGCCCAGCCACTCCGCGGCAGGTGGGATCTTCCCAGACCGGGGCACAAACCCACGTCCCCTGCATCGGCAGGCAGACTTTCAACCACTGCGCCACCAGGGAAGCCCTGAAACAGAATTTTTTTAAAAATCTGTCCATTTTAAAATAAAAGCATTTTTTCACAAATTGTTAAAATGAATAAAGAGTTTCAAAAAAATTTTTCTCCATTGCAATAGTTCTTATTGAAAGCAAAAATGCAATACTGTCCAATACTCTGGAATTCCTTGCTATTTAATGAAACAGCTTAGACAAAATGCCTTTTTAATAAGTTGCTAAGAGAGATCCACAAAAACTGCAAAGAAACTGCTCTGACAAGTTCCAATAAGGAACATCATTTGAGCACTTTGCTTATAACAGCACTAGTCAAACTACCATCTGGGCTTTGGTTTTAATCAAGCTTATTAGTTAAACTGGAGCTGACATCATTTACATGACTAACCTAAATGAAATCTAAATTACATTACGGATCCATAAGATAGTCACTTACCTACTACCATCCAGTAGATTATAATGCTCTAAGCATCATATTATAAATATATATATATGTGTGCATACACACACACACACACACACACACACACACACCCCTATCTATAGAAACATACATAGATATATCAGTGGATCTATCTCCAAGCCACTTTTGGAAAATACACCTACCATAACCTCTAACTGCAGAAAGACACCACATGGTATATTTAATACACTGTGATATAGTTCAATGTACTCGGTACTCTATCCCCAAGACATTCTGATTATATTCCCTAATGAAATTTTTGTTTTCACTCTAAGAAACAAAATATTCTTGGATCAGCAAGAGTAAGCTGCCCAACTTGCTCTTATCCACAATGGAAGCATCTCATTTTAAGATGTAAAAATTTAAATTAACTCTGAAACATCTGCCTTCTCTAAGCCATTAGACCAGCAAGTCACCTTTCAGTAAATCCCTCACCTTAAATTTTATTTCAAAAAGTGAAGGCAGCAAAATTTGTCCAATTACTACCTTAAAGACAAAGTGAAAAAAAATCAATTTGATTCTATTCCTAGTTATTCTGGCCAATTATTTTGTTACCTTAAGAAGGGCATCACATCAATGCACTAGCTAAATGTTATCCTGACATCCAACAGATCTAAGTACATTATACCACAATTCACTGAGTAAGTGAATAATAATCATCATCCCTGTTTCTATTCACATTCAGTGTGGTCCATGGTACACTGAAAATCATCCCTAACATACCCTCAGCTTTTTTATGTACCACTATGGAAAGAACATAAATACTGTTCTTCTTACCAAAGTCCCTTCCAAACATACTACAGATTCACACTGTGACATTCTTTTCACTTCTTTCCAAAATTATACAAGAACAAATACAACATATTTTTCATTTTGAGTACAACTGATAATCAAGTAAATTCTTAAATTCACATGTGCATCCAAAAGTTTAAAACTCAGTTTGCAAATACACTCCACATAATACTGGCTCTAGGGTATACAGAATCTAGACCCAGATACTGCTACTTCAACCAAAACCCACCTATACGCCCTACTAGAATAAATAGTAAGCTTTTTATTTGCTAAACATGTTCTTACAGCATTAACCAAACCTAAACACACACAACTGTGTTAGCAAAGAGAACACTGACAACTGTAGAAAAAAAAAGTACATTTTTTTTTAATGTCTAATGACACCTATAATTATATAAACCAATTCAGACTCTACAACTTCAACAGGAATGGCAATTTTAAAGATGGCCAAGGCATTTTAAATTAATCAGGCAAATCTCACACCTCTTGGTGCCACCACAAAACCAAAATTATTGAGCAGGATATATGTCTGACCTGATAAGGCAATTCTTAAATCTTTCTCCTATCTAAAATAGTTATCACAGTATGATGACTACTATCAAAAATCAATCCTTTCTTAAAAAATGCACATCCCACTTCGAAAAAGTAGAGGTAAGTAGAATATCATAACACAGAACATATACAAAAATTAGTTCAGTTTAATAACTGAAAAGTTAAGTTTTTGACATTTGCCAAGCAGTCCCACAACGTGCTGGCCCTATGCCATCATGGCCTAGTGCCAGCCTGATGGAGGGCCAGGCTAAAAATAGCAGCCAAGCAGCAGCTGGAACACATAGGTCCTTGTGACCTCAGCTTTATTTCCCTAAATCGAGGGAGGTTGAAGGGAAGGGGACAGTGGCTGGGAAAGAAAGGAATGGAACACACTCTCTTGGTTGGTATTTCTTACCTCTTCCGATTTCTTGCCTTTTTCCCTACCACTCTCTACTATTCCTCACTCCCCCACTCCATTCCCCCGTGCCCAAGAAAGGAAGGGAAAAAGCATGGGCATTAGAGAAGGAGGGAAAAGAAGAAAGATACTTGAGCTCTGAGGCAGGTTAGGTTCAGAGGCTCCCTTCACTCCTACCCTCAAGTCTCACTTGATTCTGCCATCATCACAAAGCAGCCATTGGCCATTTCAGTCCTCAGCTTTACCATGGTCTAGAGAAAATATAAGACAAAAATTACACAGGTGATAATTGTAGGAGAGAAGCAAAAGAGAACTAGACTATGGTGTCAGGAGTTCAAAATCCTAAGTGCTAAGGAAACTTGAAGAATGCTTTAAAAAAAAAAAAAACAAAGTCCGGGGCTTCCCTGGTGGCGCAGTGGTTGAGAGTCCGCCTGCCGATGCAGGGGACACGGGTTCGTGCCCCGATCCGGGAAGATCCCATATGCCGCGGGGCAGCTAGGCCCGTGAGCCATGGCCACTGAGCCTGCGCGTCAGGAGCCTGTGCTCCACAACGGGAGAGGCCACAACAGTGAAAGGCCCGCGTACCGCAAAAAAAAAAAAAAAAGTCCGGGACTTCCCTGGAGGTCCAGTGGTTGGGACTCAGTGTTTCCACTGCTGAAGGCTCAGGTTCAATCCCACCGCATGGACAAAAAAAAATTAAAAATTAAAAAATTAAATTAAATTAAAAAAGTCCTAAAGAAATAAGGTAAACTTATTTTTTAAAAAAGTCCTCTCTCACATACATCTGATTACAAACTTCTGGTATTTGTGTTTTAGCAGTTTATTTTACGACAAATATTTATTAAAATCATGGCCATCTTCTTTGTAGAAATGAGTTAATATAAAGCAGTAGCAGGAACAAAGGTTCAACGTAACCAAATACTACAGTGCTACCTTCAACTTCTGCCAGCCTTTACCAAAAGACCAACAGTAACACCAGAAGAGGCTCCAGGCTCTGCCCTTTACAGTGAAATGATAAAATACCTATACTTCATTTATAAAAATACTGATCACTGTCAGCAAATATTTAACAGCTACAACATGGCACATGTAGCATTCTAAATTGTACTAACGTAATTAAGAGAATTTAAATCTTGCTTCTGTGGACTCATTCTACGTACTATCTTCTTACATTATTTTCCATAATACCTTCTAACCTTAGAGATCTGACACCAATTAACAATGAAAAATGCTTTAAGTAAACAGACTGTTAAATAACGTAGGACCAGGCAGTGAGTCACCTGAACTTTAAGCGCATTAATTCACTAAATGAGCTTCCAATTTATCTGATCAGCTTTTTCAGTTGGTAAGAGTTTAGATGTACTGACAGGTTCTACTGCATCCTTCCAATTAACATCCTTCCAATTACCTATCTCTTTCAAAGAAAATTAAATCTTTTTCTCAGCACAAGAAATAGTATAATTTTCAATCATAACATTCAAAAAGTTGTACAAGATAAATGTATATATGCGACATATATATTGCAATTAGATCTAACATGCAAGTTACTCCTCCTTCGAAAGTTAAAAATGTCTGATGAATGATGATCAAAATCACCCCACACAACCATCTTCCAAAGCTGAAGTTCGTTCACAAAAAGGCACTTTTTTTAACTTTTTGTTTTATATTGGAGTATAACCGATTGACAATGTTGTGATAGTTTCAGGTGCACAGCAAAGCGACTCAGCCATACATATACATATATTCATTATCCCCCAGACTCCCCTTCCATCCAGGCTGCTACATAACATTGAGCAGAGTTCCCTGTGCTATACAGTAGGTCCCACAAAAGGTATTTTTAAAGTGCAGTTTTTCAAATCAAATTTTTAAAATACATGTTAAAAATCATAGCTCTGATCACAATTTAAAATTCTGGCTGTGAAAAATTACCCTAAAAAGTAAGAAACTATAAACATGAAGATGAACTTTCTAGAATAGTTAACGATGACACATCACAAGTAATATTATTTCTGGCTGTGAAATTCTGGCTGTGAAAAATTACCCTAAAAAGTAAGAGACTATAAACATGAAGATGAACTTTCTAGAATAGTTAACGATGACACATCACAAGTAATATTATTTAGGGGGTAAGAGTACCAGCCCAGAGAGGCTGTGTCTAGCTCCATAATTTACCACGCTGTGTGACCTTGGGCAAAAGTTACTTGCACTTTTTCCCTATGCTTCAGTTATCTCATCTGTGAAATGAAAATAATAAAAGTACCTAACTCATAGGGCTGTTAAGAAATATAAAGTACTTGGAGCAGTATCTGGCACATGGTTAAGTGCTCTGAAAGTGTTGACTGGAAATGCTGATACAGCAGTATTAAGAGGCTCACTGTAAATCATGCTCAGTACAATAAAGAAAACCCCGAAATAATACAAGGTCTTTATGAAGAGATGTTAATAAAGCTTTGAGGCCACATCAATTACGTGAAAGAAGTGTACCTAAGGGTTATGTATATAGTACTAGTTACTAGCGATGAGGGTGGGGTGACACTGGCAAACACTGAAAAATGTACAAAAACAGGTCAAACACAGACACTACTGAATAAGTTTTCATATACATACTACGTTCAGAATAGACAAATTTCTTCCTGGGTATTGACTTCTATCGTCCTGTGTATGTAGTATTTTCAACTTTTAGTAAATTCTGTATTACAAGGAGGTATGCGTACAGTCATGTGTACTCACACCAACTGTAACAGAGTTTCATACAGCTAGCAATCATAACTAACTTTTCCTGAACTTTAATCTCATCAGAGAACGTCTCTACAGTTTCCAAATGTCTACGAATGTTTTATACTAGCATGTACTAAGCATGCCAGAATCACTGCTTAACTGAAGTCATTAGAATCTGGCCTGAAACTAAAATGTTATCTAGAAATACTTTTATAACATTCAATGAAATGTTAGCCAAATAATCTCTCCAACAGCACAGTCAATTTACATTCACTATATGCTTGTTCTGATTTCTGAGATTTTCTGAAGTTTACCAAACATTCCCAGCAAATTAGGAGGCAGCCTGAGTAGTGGAAAAACAGAGATTCCACGTTTAACTTTGCAATTTACTATGCCTCTCTGGACAAATTACTCAACATGTCTGGGCCTCAGTTTTCTCATGAGCAAAATGGGAGAAGCTGGAATCTAGCTGTACAAATATTCAGAGCTCTACAGGTAGATAATAACTATCATGCAAGAGTACTGTGTAAAAACAGAATCTCATCCGTTCGCATATTTAAGAAGAAACAGAAGAGTGCACCTGTACACAGAGGTCACTGAAATACGCTTGGGGTAGTGATACTCAAATGATACCTAGGTTCATCTGTCTGCTTTTCTCTCACTTGGGAACATCAAATTTGTTACAAATAAATACATAAATAAATATATGTAACATATGCTGACAAAAAACTAATTATCACTAAAGAATTCCACAAATATAAAACACTTAGCATACCCTTTTCCAACAGACTTCACTTACTATCAGCTGAAGGTCAATCTTTAAGTTCAAAATGAAAAGCAGATTTTGCACTGCGTTCTCTCCAAAGCTTGCTTTGGCTATCTTTTCTAGATCAAAGAAATAAAGGAAGCATCCTATTTTTAAAGAATTGAAAACCATGTACAAAGGAAATTCTTAGCAGAACACATGGCGCTGAAAGCAAAAAGTGGAAGGACACTCAGATTTTTCAAACAAATCTAACACACTTTATTTTTGAGACTCTGGCTAGGATTGGGAAACAAGTCTCTTTCCATGGGACAAGACTATGTAACGTATTTCTCCAAATTACCACTTGGTACTGATTTCTCAGAAAGAGATGAGTCTTTCCATTCACTATAAGGAGGAAATAGCTCATGTTTTCTAATTTACAGTAATAAATACAGTAATATTTACATACATCAAAAAATTAATAAACCAAGAAAATTAGATTACATTTTTATTGCGAGAAAGCATGATTTTTCAAACTATATAATAGTAATCTGAAAGGTAACTGAAAATGGTTTTGTGGGCTCCATGTAGTTTATTACCATTTAAAAAATTGTTGCCTATAATCTGCTTTGTTTCTAAGATGTTTATACTTACCTATAATCTGCTTTCTCTTGTAGGATATTTGTCCTCTTAAATAACAGGTGAAGGTCAACAGCAGTTCAAGTTAAATGATGGCCCCTATAAAAATTTCTAACACGGGTGTGTCTTATCATATGTATACATAAGCTTCTTAAAATAAAGGTACCAAATTCATTTTGCATCACTGAAGAAAACCGATTTTCCAACACAAAAATATAAAGCACATAAGCATTTGGAATTAGTACAGACCCGTTCGTATAATTTTTAAAAGGGACAGCTTTCTTAAACGAAAGTATCAGTCATTCCTTCATTGCCATCCTGTTCACTCAACATATTACTAGCTAAAATCACACATTCTTAAGTAAACTCTTAATATGATTCTGAGTAAAAAAGACATGCTGCCCTGCATCTTTGCAGACCAAACATTTAGAGTTGGAACTGACAGTAACTGATTACCCATTGTGAAAAGAAAAGAAGCCAAGGATAAACAGATAAACATCTTAACAGTTGGCCAGGACATACTTAAGACAACACTGACTTTAATTGTTCAATTAATTGCAATAATTGTTCTTTAGACAACATGTTCCACGGAATCCTGATGTTTTAAGAAGGAAAGGTATCCGAGTCTCTCATCTGCAAAAAGGATGAAACTCAATGCACAGTTAAAATAATGTGGGTGGCCTTTTCCTCCTCAATTCCAGGGTGTACTCAGAATACAAGTGTGTAGGGCAGGAAATTAAAGACTGAAGCAAGAGTAGAAATATTTGCTTAATTCAAATCTGCAATTCCACCTTCCAGTATTGTTGAAATATTTTGGCTACGAAAAGTATTCTGTCTCCCAAACACTTTAGATTTCTTCATTGGACCAATACTAACCGCTGGAGAACCAAGTATCATAAAAAATTTCAAGATTGCTTCACCTAAAATTGAAACTCCCTCAGAACAATGCTGAGCACATCTGAGATGCTCAATACTTTCAAGAATCAATTGTAAGCAAATCAAACATCTCAACTCAGAACCACAATAAAAAAAACACATGCAACTAGTTTCAATTTTTTTTCCTTTTGTGTAATTTTTCATTAACCAAAAGACAAAACGAGCATAGGGCTCTCATTCAAATTTGTTCTATATCATTACCTTAATCTCAAAATTACATTCAATTAACTATATTATCATCAATAAACAAAACACCTAACTCTCAAAGTGCATTTAGAATCACATCTTTATATAATAATCTCTGGACTGTAAAGAAAATCAAAATACTCACAGGCCAACAAATTAGCCTTAAGTTAGCTGATTAAAATTTTAACCATCTTAAATCTAATAATGATCCCCTTTTACTGCTTTGCTACCCCCTAAATCATAAAATTTTAAGTAACAAATCTGAAAAGACCATGAGAATGTTTAACAAAGTATGAACAGAATTTCTCTCCCGAAAGTAACCAGAAAAAAAACAAAAAAACCTAGCTCCTTCCTTATACAAAAGACTAGTTTCTAGTTTTGTTTAGACATTTCTTGCTTTTAAATGATTGTTTAGTCACAAATAAGGAAATGGTGTTTCAAAAAAAAAAAATTAAGTGTACACCAGTTCTTCAGAAAGGGGACACACACACACACACACACACACACCCCAAAACAAAAAAAATGTGTTAATTAAAAACACAAGGATAACGATCCTAAGATTTCTTATTACAAAAGTATATGCTGCTAGTTTTAAGAAAAATCCAACCATAATAACAATGAAAATTAAAATTCCCCCCAAAACCTTGCCCATTCATTTGACTGCCCTCCTCCAAAGATACTCACTATCCACTGGTTGCTTGTGTACATTTTCCACATTCTTATACACCTATATGCAAGTCCATCTTTTTTGTTTTAAACAGAAATTGCAGCATACTACATGAACTGTTGAGTTGTCTTTATTTATTTTCGCTTAAAATTTTCTCTTTTTTTGTATTTTATTTTTTAACATCTTTATTGGAGTATAATTGCTCTACAATGGTGTGTTAGTTTCTGCTTTATAACAAGGTGAATCAGCTATACATATACATATATCCCCATATTTCCTCCCTCTTGTGTCTCCCTCCCATCCTCTCTATCCCACCCCTCTAGGTGGACACAAAGCACTGAGCTGATCTCCCTGAGCTATGCGGCTGCTTCCCTCTAGCTATCTATTTTACATTTGGTAGTATACATAAGTCCATGTCACACTCTCACTTTGTCCCAGCTTACCCTTCCCCCTCCCCATGTACTCAAGTCCATTCTCTACATCTGCGTCTTTATTCCTGTCCTGCCCCTAGGTTCTTCAGAACCTTTTTTTTTTTTTTTTTAGATTCCATATATATGTGTTAGCATACGGTATTTGTTTTTCTCTTTCTGACTTACTTCACTCTGTATGACAGACTCTAGATCCATCCACCTCACTACAAATAACTCAATTTCGTTTCTTTTTATGACTGAGTAATATTCCATTGGATACATGTGCCACATCTTCTTTATCCATTCATCTGTCGATGGACACTTAGGTTGCTTCCATGTCCTGGCTATTGTAAATAGAGCTGCAATGAACACTGTGGTACATGACTCTTTTTGAATTATGGTTTTCTCAGGGTATATGCCCAGTAGTGGGATTGCTGGGTCATATGGTAGTTCTATTTTTAGTTTTTGAAGGAACGTCCATACTATACTCCATAGTGGCTGTATCAATTTACATTCCCACCAACAGTGCAAGGGGGTTCCCTTTTCTCCACACCCTCTCCAGCATTTATTGTTTCTAGATTTTTTAATGATGGCCATTCTGACTGATGTGAGGTGATACCTCATTGTAGTTTTGATTTGCATTTTCCTAATGATTAGTGATGTTCAGCATCCTTTCATGTGTTTGTTGGCAACCTGTATATCTTCTTTGGAGAAATGTCTATTTAGGTCTTCTGCCCATTTTTGGATTGGGTTGTTTGTTTTTTTGATATTGAGCTGCATGAGCTGCTTGTAAATTTTGGAGATTAATCCTCTGTCAGTTGCTTCATTTGCAAATATTTTCTCCCATTCTGAGGGTTGTCTTTTTGTCTTGTTTATGGTTTCCTTTGCTGTGCAAAAGCTTTTAAGTTTCATTAGGTCCCATTTGCTTATTTTGGTTTTATTTCCATTTCTCTAGGAGGTGGGTCTAAAAGGATCTTGCTGTGATTTATGTCATAGAATGTTCTGCCTATGTTTTCCTCTAAGAGTCTGATAGTGTCTGGCCTTACATTTAGGTCTTTAATCCATTTTGAGTTTATTTTTCTGTATGGTGTTAGGAACTTCATTCTTTTACATGTAGCTATCCAGTTTTCCAAGCGCCACTTACTGAAGAGGCTGTCTTTTCTCCATTGTATATTCTTGCCTCCTTTTTAAAAAATAAAGTGACCATATGTGCGTGGGTTTATCTCTGGGCTTTCTATCCTGTTCCATTGATCTATCTTTCTGTTTTTGTGCCAGTACCACACTGTCTTGATTACTGTAGCTTTGTAGTATAGAATTGACTTGTTTTTACATGAAATATGCTGGTCACCTCTTCTTGTCAGTATATAAAAATATACTTTGTTTTTTCATGGTTGCATAGTATTCCATTGAGTACTACTTAGCCACTTCCCTTCTGATAGAAATTTAGCTTGATTCCAGATTTTCAGTATTGCAAACCATACTGCAATAAGCATCACTCACCGTAATGAACATCACTGTGCACTAATATCAATATATCTATGGAATAAATTCCTAGAAATGACACAAAAAGATTGTGCCAAACATCAGGGGAGGCAGCATCCCACTCTCCCACCTCCTCAATCAATTCTGGGTAATGTCTACCTGTGTGCCAATGTGGTGGATGAAAATGGCATGTCATTTTTGTGTCTCTCTTAGTGAAGATAAATACATTTATTAATAATTTGCATTTCTTTCTGAAATGTGTTGTCCATTTTTCTACCAGATTATTCATGTCTTTTTTCCCCCAGATTTTTAGGAATTACCTGCCAGCCTTTGGTCAAACATGTGGCAAATATTTGCCCCAGTTAGTTGCTTAACTTGGTTCATCATGTTTTCAATCCTACAGAAACTTTTAGATTTTTTTAAATCAGGTAACTTATATCTGTCTCTTCCTTAACAATTCAAGTTTCAGGTCCCATTAGGGATTTGCCTGCTCTCTCCCAGGCAAAATTTTTGGGAAAATTTATGTGACTTCTAAATCATTACTGGAATGTTGTCAATAATATTTACATACAAGCACCTTACCTTCAGCAATAGCTCCCACCCCATATATCATTAGTTAACAATAATAAGCCAACAACACTGCCTCCAAAACTTCCCATAATCAACTGATGAACAGCTCTGTACCAATTAAATATTGCTTACAGCTGCTACATCAAAGGTTTAATTTCTTTTCCTTTAAATTTCTTTTTCTTAAAATCTAGGAGTTGGAAAATAATAACTAAGCAAGTATGTTTAATTTCCGGGAAATCCCAATTCTCTGTCCCTCAATCCTTAAATAATCTTCAACATTGTAAGTGTAAAATAACCTTAAATAATCTTCAACATTGTAAGTGTAAAATAAAGTCCAACAACTAGATTGTCTGTATTGTATCTATAATTTAGTCATCTCTACAAAAGTCAAAGAATACTTCCTGTACAAACAAACTTGTAATTTTGCAATAGCAGAAAATTGCTTATGATGCTATCAACAGAGTATTCTGTTCTTTTCCATTTCAGGTTATGAAGCGAAAGGGTTCTACCTCAAATCACAAAATCATAAATTAAGCTTCATGTTAGTTCCAATTCAAACCACCACTCAGAGCTAAATTAGATGGTTAATCTAGCCACTCTCTCTGTTCTTCTTTAAGAAAAAAAATCTTGGTCATAAGTTTTCTATCTCAGTGCCAGCTGCCAGGCATTTAACAGCCTTCCATCTCTAAGCTGACTGGCACAACAAGTAATACAACTTGGAAGTTAAGGAAATTGGCAGAACTCAGAAGGGAAAAAAGAATATTTTCCACAATTTGTACAGCACTTGTTTAGCACGTATGTTAAGTGTTTCCAAAGGGGTGGTCAACTCTTCAAACTATATAAGAAGCATCTACTTCACATCAACCACTGCCAGCTCCATTCAGTGGCCTCCTTCTCCTCCCGGGACTATTCAGAAAGTTACTATTTTCTTTACAACTCACCCCGGCCTCTTCACCAATGAAAGCAGGCAAAGCCCACGCTGTGTGTCTGTCTCCTAGAGAAGATTGCATCTTTTATTTATCGTCCCTTGGCTTTATTTTCACAGTGAATTCCTGGCTTAAATGCAATCAGCCAAGAAACCCTCCCTATGTGCTCTCCTGTCATTCCTCATTGCTTGCAAGCAGAGTCAAGCACAGAAGGGGGAAAAAAAAAACTCAGCATTGCCAGCCAAGCCATAAAAACTCACAAACTAGTTATACTGAGAAACCATGGATGTGCTTCAATCTATTTCAACCAGGCAGGAAACGGGGGGGGGGGGGGGGGGGCATAATAACTTGAAAGGCTGTTAATTAGATTTTTTTTAAAGAATGGATGGCCTCAGAAGTTAAAACCCCCTCTAGACATAAGGAAAGGGGTATCTAACCTAGAAAAGGCAACACTGGGGGCTGCCTTTACAAATAAATGACCATGCAGAAAATCACGTTTGCAGATTGCATCAGAATTCAAAGTAACCAGATAGGATTAAAACAAATCTTTAAGTCTCTCTTGGGTCCCCACCAGCCCCCCACCCGACTCCCAAAGAGAAGGATAAAAGGAACTGACTACGGAAAGAGAAGATTAAATAAAAAATCAGAGGCAGTGATGCTGCCAAACCTCTCCCCATTCATTAGGAACCGTGCTCACCACCACAGTTTAAATAGACAGCAATATGAGAAGGGGGGGTTAGAAAATACGTCGTTTTGCAATCAGGAGAAAAATACGGGGAAAGGGGAGTTTCACTATAGCATTGTTCTTTTCCGTGCAGCTCAAAACATCCCCAGCGCTACAGCTGAAAAAAATATCTGACCAGAAAAACACACTGGAGGGTGGGGGGAGGGGGAGGACAGGGAAAGCTTTTAGAATTCGGTATTTGAGAAAACTCTCATGGTCTGTCAGAAAAAGAAGGGCTGTTTAGCTTTAAACCACAAGTCCTACTCTCGCCTTTGTCAAATATCTTCTACTTTACAAGCCCCGAAAAGAAATAAAGAGACTCTTTTGTTTGGTTTCCCCTTTTCGGAGGGTGACAGAAAACTGAAAGGGGCACAAATAAACCTGAAAATGAGAACAAAGTGCGGGGTCGTGCCCGGCTGCCAGGCGGTCGCGCAGGGAGGGACGCGGGAGCGGCCGCGGAGCCCCTCCGCCTCACGCTCCTGCAGCCGCCGGCCGAGAGCGCCAAGCCCGTCACCGCTCCCCACGGATCGCACAGAGCACGACCCCCGGTCCCCCGGGCGCAAACCGAACTCCGGCGGCAGGAGCCCCGGGCACGCCGCTGCCCCCCGGAACGGGGAAGAACCAGCCGCTCCCGGCCCGGCTCGCGCCCTTTAATTAGGGGGCGTCCTCGCGGGGAGAGGTCCCTCAGGAGATGGGTCCAGCCCGCCGCGCGGCCCCGAGACGGAGAGGCGCGGAGGAAAGGACATTTAAATCCCGGGGCGGCCGGTGGAGCTCGCCCGGGCCAGTCCAGACGCCGCAGCGACCCCCGGAGCTCCGCGGCCGCCAGCCCGTCGAAGCCAGGAGAAAAGAGCCAGCCGAGTGGCATTAAAATGTATTTCCCTCCCTCAAATGGAAGGGGCGGGGGGTGAGGAAGGGGGGGAAGAGGAGAAAGAAAGACGAGCGAGCGACAGACAAGGGGAGAGAGGAGGGAGAGCGCAGAGCGCGGCCCGGCCGCCGTTTCGGCCCCGGCCGGCATTGTCTGTGCGGCCCGCGCTCCCTCCCCCGCCCCGCACGGCCCCGCCACAGACACCCTCCGCCGGAGCCCGGCCGTCACCCCGTGCCTTTGTCCACATTCACCCCCCAAAACAGGCGAGCAGCCCTCCAGGACGTGCTCCCCGGAAGAAGGGCGGGGAACCGAGCGGGCCGGGGGCACCCGACACCCACCCCGCGGACCCCGCGGAGGGGCGCGTCCTGCTGATTCATTTCCCCCTCGCGCTGGCCCGTCCGGGGAGACAGGGGGCGGGGAGGGCGGGGAGGAAATGGGCGCTCCGCTCTGGAGGACTATCCGGGACGGTGAGGGCACCGGGCGGGGTGCGGGCGCGCGCTGGGCTGAGGGGCTGCCGGGAGGGGAGGGGAGAGGAGGGGGCGGGCGCCCCCCCGAGGGACTGACGAACGGACAGACGGCCCCGCGACTGCCCCGTGACTCACCGACTTGCAGGACGTTGTCGACGCAGCCGCTCTCCAGCAGCGCGATGCCCCGGCGGAAGGGCAGCCGTGTCTCGTCTCCGCCGTCCGCCGACCCGGCGGCCCCCGCCGACGGGGCCCCGGCCCCAGCGGCGGCGGCGGCGGCGGCGGCAGCGGCGGCGGCGGCCGAGGTGGCGGCCGGCGAGGACGAGGAGCCGCCGCCGCCTGCGCCGCCCGCGCCGCCGCCCGCGCCGCCGGGGCCGCCGCTGTCTTCTCCGGGGCCGCCCGCGGCGCCGCCGCCGGTGTTGAAGGACGAGTACATGCAGATCTCCCGCTCGCTGCGGGGGAAGGACCAGTAGACGATGCGGCGCTGCACCGGCTCCGGGATGCGCTCAAAGCGCTCCTCCACGCGCTGGAACGGCCACTTCTCAGCCACCTTGCGCGCCGCGATGTCCAGCAGCGACTCGGGGCTCTGGGTCTTGCCCGGCGGCAGCAGCCCCAGCGCTGCGCCGCCCCCGCACGCCGCCGCCGCCGCGCCGCCCGCCCGCGGGCCCGGCCGACAGGCAGAGCTGTAGCCGCCACCCGCTCCTCCGCCGCCGCTGCTGGCCCCGCCGCCGCCGCCACCGCCTCCGCCGCCCGGCCGGCAGCAGAGCCGTTTCGCGGGAGGAGGCTGCTGTCCGCGCTCCGCCATGACCGCGCCGCTTCTAACCCGACAGCGGAAGTGCCAGGACCCTATAAACGGCACAAGGAAGCGCGACACGCACACGCCGCCGCGACGCCACGCTGCCATCTAGGGCCCGCCGCTCCTTGTACGGGCACAAGAGGTGAGGCCTTCACCGTGACGTCGAGGCTGAGGCGGGGCCCCGATAGGGGAACCTAGGGCCAAGGGCGGGGCCTATGCAAATCGCTGGACTGAAACATAAATAGAGCGCTCAGCGGACACGGGGGTAGCGGGGGCGCTGGGGTTGGGTTCCCGAAGGGTTGTGAGAATGTCAGACTGCTGTGACGCGGGGGGCGGGGCTCAGGCGGGGTTCCCGGGGGAGGGGGCGGGCCGCCTGGCCTGGCCTAAGGTGGGTGGGTCTCTGCGCCCCCTGCCTACTCAACTTCCCCCTCCAATTCCCAGCCTCCCTTTGATGTCCAGCAAGTGAGGACGCGCCTCGTGGGTCGCAGCGGGGAGGGAAGGGGAGATGGGAGGTGAGCACAGGGGAGGGGTCCGGGCTAAACGGGGGGCGGGGCCCGCGGGTCGATGCCCCACCCCCCGTCACAGCCTGACCGCCGGGGGAAAAGCCTCTGGGCGGAGGAGGTGCTTTCAAAACAAAGAAATGCGGCGTGGAACCCGGGGGACTGGGGTGGTGAGGAAGGCGGAGGAGGTGCGGCTGAGGCCGTCCGGCCGCCCGCTTCCCCTCCAGTCAGCCCGGAGGAGCTCCCCCCACCGCCAGCCCGAGCTGCGGTGCCGGAGAAGAGGGAGGAGGCTGCGTTAGGCGGCTGTTTTCCAGTTCACTTTTGCAGACCAAGGCGGAGAAGAAGAGCACCAGCTCCGCTGCCCCTCTTGGCTGCGGCGCATTCAGCCCCGAGCCCCGCGTGCGCTCTGTCTCGGATACCGAGCCGGCCAAAGTGTCCGGAAACGCGCAGAGCGCTCGGAACCTGTCCCGCAGCTGTGCGACGCGCGTCTCGAGCTGGCCGCTGCCGCCCCGCCCTCGCGCTCCTTCAGCCCCGCGGGCTGAGAAGCCGGCCCGCCCGCCGGCGCGGAGCTGGGGAACTTGAACTGGCCCCAGCGGCCGCTCTGCAGAGATCCCGCTCCAGGCCCGGGGGTGCTCCGCCTCGGGGTAGAGGGCACACCCGGGAAGTGGATTTAGCAAACACACCTTTGTGAGTACACACGCCACGGGCGCGCGCGCACACACCCTACGGGCGCGCGCGCACAGCCCAGCCGTCTGCAGACGGCGCGCCCGGGCCGCTCGGCGGCGGACGGTGGCTGCGAGCGCGCTCGGTGCGCACTTAGATTTGCAGCTCGCGTCCGCCCTGGGCGCCGGGCTGCGGGGAGCCCTGGCGCTCAGGAGAAATGCCGCGCTCTCTGCCGCCCTGGCGGCGCCCGAACGGCCCATCCTCCCGGGACAAGGCAGCGTGGGGGGCAGGCGAGCGGAGAGCCCAGCTTGCTGGGGCTAGGGCGCCGGTGAAGGCGAAGTAGCTAGTCCCGGCTGAACCCGAAACGCCGCGGACATTGTTCTTCGCACTCTCCAGAGCTCGGTTGAATCTGGGTCCAAAACACAGACTTAATTACCACATTAGAGGCATCCTTACTCTTTGCCCTGCTTTCTGTTTTTCCGGTAAACCCTGTCACTGATAACTGTCGCTATTGTAAAAGATAGACGTATCTCCTTTGACACTTTCGCATCTTTTAAGGTTATTGGCTGATACCCACCTGCTCGCCTCGTTGCCTGGATTTAAAGGGATAAGAGCGCTCCCGAGTTTTAAAGAAAATCGCCCACTCAGGGCCGCGGCCCCGAAGACCTCGAGCTCCAGGTCTTGGCTCTTCCCCTCTTCAGGCCTCACCGAGCCCCAGGCTGCAGGTCCCCAGGGGACCTGATGCTGGCAGACTTTCCATAGCTGCCTTACTAGTTAGGAAAATGTTGGTGACATTATGTTTTTGTATATCCATCTGGTATTTTTCTGGGCACCTCCTCAATGCTTAGGAAAAGGCCTGGGCAGAAAACTGGAAGACTATCTTTATGGGCAAAAGCGAGAGGGAAGATTTTTCCTCCAGTTCTATTTCGGGGTTTCTTAAAAAAATAAAAGTTTTTAAATTTTAAAAAAATATAGGTGATAGAAGAAAGTAAGTCAAAAAGTAAAATTTGGGTTCCATTCTGTCTTCAAACACAGTCATGATAGGACTTAGGCTTGTGTAATGTGTAGGTTACAAAAGAATTTTCATACAGGTACAGACAGAATCACTGAACTGGAAAGTTAAAGATGACAAAACTCATACCCCCAGACAGGGTAAGTGACTCATTCAGGGTCCTACGTGGTGTTAGTGGAAGAAGTTAATTCATACTGAACAGGAAAGTAGACACCTTTGGAGGTGCCTAATGTTTAGAGATCTTGATTTTGTATTGAACCAAAGAGACTGG